>NC_138575.1:10264072-10372211 GCF_964289735.1 Phaethon aethereus
GTGAATTATTTTCAACCGCAATTAATGACCAATTTGTTAAATAATGTTCTCAGTCAAATCACAGACGAGATAAGGTCTGCTTCAGTAATGGACAAGTTTTTAATGCACTTGTGATCATAAGTCATGGGTGTTGTTTTTTAAAAACTATGTATAATTTTTTCTTTACACCATTTGCAATAGTACTGCTATCAGAAGAGTGTGCCCTGTGCTTTTCATGTAAAATAAAAATATGAAAAAAAGAAAGCTTATTCAAAAAGAAAAGTACTATTGTCTACATGCTGGAGAAAAGAACTTCCTGTATTAAAAACACTATTTTTTAAATGTTATTTAAAGACAGTAAAAATTTGTTAATAGCATAATAAGAAAGTAATTTGGAAAATAAAGAATGTCAAAACCAATTATGAAACAGACTGAAGAAAAAAGTCCTGCTTTAAAATATGGTTAACTAAGGCTTATAGTCATCATATCTAACTTAGCTTAAAGAGTCCGGTTAGCTCAGATTTTCTCTATAGTCTATGGAAAGAAAGAGACACTTCCAAAGGTGGTTCATGTGATAGGTGGGCTGGAATTCCATCACCAAGTGACTACATTTTGTGGTTAAGTACACAGAGATGCAGGATCCCCCCGTACCCATTTAGACTGGACATCTAATTTTCAGACGGCTAACATTAAGGGACATGGGCCTCTATTAACTCACTATCTGATCATATTAGCATGAGTTTATTACTAAAAAATGCACAAGAACAGAGAAGAAACTAGGAAAAGTGGAAATGGCAAAATCAGTGATTTAATCCCATTATGGATTTTGCAGACATGTGCATGCATCCTACATTAAAACCTAGTAGAATAGGTAATAGACACATATTGGAGTCATATTTAAAATTCTTAAAAAGACATTAAAAGGAGAAAGCTTAAAGGATAGGAGAAGAACTTGTAAAGTATGAAGACAAGTAATGGCCTAAAGGAGCAAAAGATACACTTTAATATTACGGGCAAGATTATTTATTTTTCCTCTATTTCTTTTTTTTTTATTTGGTGTATTATCTATCCCCAGCAGCTAGAATAATAATATTTAGTGTTCTGTACATCAACCAATGGTGTGGGCTTTCTTAACTGAAGATATGTGTGGGCCAGTTGGTGCAGCCAGCTGCAGGAACAGAGTGTCTGTCTGGCACCGTCCTGAACTCTCCTGAGCAATAGTGTTTCATGGTTTGCAGAAGCAGATTTCTCTGTCTCTTCATTGTCCAGCTTTCTGTGGGGGGAGAAATGGAGAGTTTCTTTTCAAGGCAACTGAGGTCTTCTTGTTGACTTCTTGTCCCTCCTCAAGCAATAGTGGGAGACTGATGCATCTCCCAACATTTGGAAAGCAGGGATGAGGTTGAGTTGCCACACTCCTTGCCTTGACATAGTATGGAATATTGGTTGAAATACGTTAGACATGCAGAGTCTACATGTCTAGACACTCTAAACAGGGTTTATGTTTCCAGCAGTGAATATCCAAAATATCATTGCAACTGATTTTGAAATGAAAAACAGTGGCCTAAAGATGTGACAGGAATGATTAAATCACATGAAATCTATACATAGTTAAATATAGTCAATGCACATACTGTTAAAATGTGTTTTTTTTAATAATAGAACCTGAATTATCTTCAAATGCAAGCTAATTAGAGATATGAGGTTAAAAATTATTAAGGAAAATTAAGGGAAAGAACTATGCTTATATGTAATTTAAAGTTCCCTCAGTACCATGAAAACTGATAAGATATTTTTGTACGGTTTTAATCAAATTCACTTTTGCACTTTGAAAAAAATAGAAAGTATTAATTAAAATGAAACATTTTCTCAACTTTGAGAATGTTAATTAAATATACAGAGTGTTTTATCCCTTTAGAAAGGAGTCAAAACATTTCATTCTTTTGAGAAAAATTTCAATTAATAAAGATGCATTTGCAACCAAATAGTTAGCTTGTTTTTAAGACATAAAGTTGAACATGTATTATATCTTGCAAGGAATTTTTGCAATTTCCACTTTAAGTAGCAAAAGGTTGCAAAGTATATAGTGTAATTGCTTTTGTCATTTTAGTGCCTACAAGCCAAAAAAAGTAAATATTTTTATAAATGTTTCTTTGTTATGTCTGTATTTAATTAAGTTTAGGGATATGATTTTCCTCATCATCATGTGCTTCTAATTGCAATGATACCTGCATTAGCCTGTATTTTGGAAGATTTAAGTCTTAAATATTCCCCATCTGTTAACAAAAGAGATTATCTCACTGCATTTTGGAACAGGTATAAACTAATTAGAACCAATTGGTATTCTTTAAAATGTATTTGTTTTCTCATAAAGGAACTCTTCAATATAGGAGTTACACAGTCAGAAATGTATCTTCTGGTCGAGTGCAGTTTTATTGGATCATTACTTAATCCGTCAAAGATGTTGATTTTATCTTTTAATAACTGGAATAGTTGAGACCAAAAAAAGATATAGATTTAATGATATGGCAGTTTTAGCACAAAGCAGGCATTTTAAATCTAAGATGTTGCCTGAAAGGGAAGAAATTGCCTGAAGGCTATGGAGAAAGCATTATAGTATTTTGATGACATATTTCCTTACTGCTACATCAGCACAGTTTACAGATGGTTGCTTCTGTCTGTGCTTGCAGAGTCATCTAAGGATTATGAGATTATTTGTGTTGACTAAAATAAAATAAAGTGAAACTTGAGATTTCTGTACAAACTTTGTATTGCTAAAATTATATAGATGTATTCTTATGAGTATCTCTATACCAATAATTAGTGGACTCCACTGCCTCAGTGATACTAGTTTTGAGATGAATATAGTGTTATAAAAAGACTGTGTGAAGCAGCCACAAGACAAACCTTCTCTCTGAAAAAAAAGCATTCTGACAGGAAGAACGAGAATATAACAATTTAAATTGTGATGAGGAACTTAAGGGGACAATTTGTAATTACTAATCTCGTGGTCAGCCCTACAAAATTTATAAGTCGGCTGAAAAAATCCTTCTCAAATGTTACTAGATGGCAAGATATAACTTATGACTTTATCAGAAGAACCTCTTTGGTGACTTTAAACTAATGCATTGTTTGGTGCTGGTACATAGAAGTAAACTCTTGCAGAGCAAAATGACATTGGCCATAAATCCACCACAAATTATTGTGATACAATAGATACAGATTTACTTTGATTGAAGAAGAAATAAAATCAATTTATTTCAGGGAGAACCAGTTCAATAAAAGGAATGGTTGGAACCGATATTTTAACTTTTCTTGTGTAATTATTTTAAACATTCTATGTTAAAAGGCCATAACATCTTAGATGAGAATGAGTGTGTTGTTGGGTTTTTTCCTTGTTTCTTAAGATTTGATGTACATAAATTTATATTTCCAGGGCAGGTTTCATTATTTTAAAACATGCACAGACATATAGGCTGCATCAGTATAGAATATACAGTTTCATCTGGACTTTTCTTATAGACCATTTTAGATGGTTTAATCAGGCTAGGTGAAAAAAATTCCTCCGGTTTGTTCAGAAATGATGGTTCTCATTCTGAATTATGTGAGAATATTTTCATAGGTTTCCTAATCTCTGAAACCTTGGCAAATTTTCATGCAAGATCATAAGGGCTGCATGAATTTGTGTGATCAGTTCCTCATTGATACTAGGTTTTCCACAGGGGGTGGGGGAGACTGGGGTTTTAACCAACTGTTTTTCATAATCAGCCAAACTTCTAACAGTTTTAATATCCCCTTTGCTGTCTGTGGACCAGCTACGGGCAGACCTCAAGACACTAGGCTTAGCTTTGGCCTCAGTGATTTCTTTTACCCCTAGTAACTGCTGAACCAAGAGAATGTTATTTTATTTACTCGTATTAGATTTGAGATGCTGAAGGTCATCTGAAGAACCAGCAATGATTGGACTTTTAAGATTACAACATGAAGTCACCAGACGTTAGTTATGCTCACTAATGTATTGTCAATGTGAATAGTGTGTCATGGCAATTTGAAATAGACTCTATAGAAGATGATCTGTACCAGCCTTTCAAATACTTCCTTGGAAGTCTATCCTATAATCTGAGTAAGAGCTAAGAAATACTGAACAAAAAAGCTTTCAGCCCAGCTTTAACCAGAAGGCTGTCCCTCTTCATATTTTCTTGGATAAAAAACTTTAAACAAAACTAAAGACCGAAAGCATGAACGTTAAATTTAGTCTCCTAAAGCTCTGGTTCTAGTTCCAGCACATTGATATTTATTATTTTATTTCAATCTCCATGTTTTCAACTCTTTTGATCTACTGATAACCTGTTAAACTTAAGCTAACTCCCAGGAAAACATGGAAGTAAAACATTATTCTTAGAGAGATTGTGCCAAATATTTTAACAGAGTAACTGAAAGGAATCTGGAAGTTTTGCTTTAAATGCTGCACGGGGGTAGTATTGCAACTCAACTATGCATAAACAGGTGATAATGGACATTTAGGTAAAACCTGAAGTTTAGTCTATATCTAGGACAGCATATTTACTTATCACAGAATCATACTGGAAATGTTTCAGATTTATAACTTTATATTATATGTTGGCTTTATAATGTAAGTAACCTGAGAGGACTAGAGAGAAAAAACAATGTGCTAATGGACAGTCCTCAGGAGAAAAAATACCCAAAAACATAGTCTGTGTGCCAAGATGACAATGGTTGTATAAATGGGTTGTGAGCAGATTCTGAAATCCAAAGTTATTAAAGACAGATTGACCAATAGTGTTAGAGTCTTTAAAAGTCAGTTTTTAATTTTGGAACAGCAAGTGAATCAGATGGATGGGGGTAATGAAATTTATCATATCAGTAATATGTTGATAAATGGGATTACCAAATTCTTGTGCCAATAGCTATACCTGAGCTTGTCATATTGGCATCCGTCACAGGCAACAAAGAGAAATAAGCACTCCTGGAGTGCAATTCAGGTCAGCGATGTTGGACTTACATGCAGATGACTTGAACAGTTATCTTCCTAGAATGACTCACTTTGCTGTAGAGAGATTACACAGCTAGAAGATATCTACATATGAGACTTCTGAAGTTGGATGTCCTACCTTTAATGCAGAATTTGTAATTTGCTAGGCATATAGCTGCATCTTTAGGAAAAAAAAAAATTCTAAGCTTAAACACTTTTAGGCAAAGTCAATGTCATTAACCTGTCCTCTAAATGTGATCCTGAGATCTTATTTGAGAAATGTTTTGAATGAAATTATTCCATAAATGCAAAAGTGAAAGCAGAGCCCAGTCTTTTGGCTTCTTTGGCTGTGGAATTATTGCCAAATGCCTGCTGCCCTGGAAGCTTTAACAGCAACCCTAGCAGTTTTTAATGAACTTGACTGAAAACAATTGAAATTACAATTGAATTGCATTTGCTACAAAAGCTTGAGTTACCACTGCAATTTCTGATGGCAATTTCCTTGGCACTTAGTAAGGTTTTGAGAAGTACTTAGTTGCAATTAATAAAAATTATGGTGTATCTGTAATTTCCTTTGGCCTAAAACCAAAATAGTCTTGACTCTGATTGACATATATTCTAATAAAATTCTACTGAATGTTAAGTAGTACTTTTTTTTGTCTTTTTAAATGAAGTAGATAGGGTTGAATGTCTTTATCAGTACAAGACAGGAAACATGCAATTATTTGGCTAGCAAGTAAACAGTAACTGGCAAACTGTGTAGACAATCTGGAGCTCAGATATTTGGACATTCCTACTGGTCCCAGAGTCTGCAGTGAAGACTGAATGACATAGGGACTGAACTATTCTTGCAGCTGAGTGGGTGGTTCTCTGCAGTTCAGAGCTAAGAAAAATAACTAGCAAAGGCAGGAAAATATTTACTGCCACTACCCACTACACATACTGCCACCATACATAATGTACTGGCATTGTGACTGAAAATAATTTTGCTGGCTCAAAGACTATCAGAGTAGCACATTCTTCACCAATAATACAAGATGTTTGTAGATCACACAGCATGGAAACAACATCTCGTATGACATCATAACCACATCTGTCTCACTACATTCATTGCAGAAGTCAGAGCATATGTTCATCTTATATAAATTCAGGCACCTGTAATGCTTAAATTAACACTGTGGTCTCAATAAGCTTCTCATGCAGTCAGTGGAAAAGGATAGGCCTTTCCCAAGGGCAATGCTGATCTTAAGTAGGCTAAATTACTCTTTGGTGGGGCATATTTCTCACCATTAATTATTAGGAAATTTAGTTACTGGCTATGAAGCTTGTGTGCCTCTGATAAGTTCTTACTTGGGGTGGAATGACTCTGAATCCACATGACTCAAAAAAATTATTGAGGGTGAAAAGCATCCAGCATCTGGAAGACTGAATGTGTCTCCTATATTCAGGCTATTGAAAAGAAGTGGTCAGAAAAAATTGCCTTTTCTTTTTTTCCACTTGAGGTTCCTCTGAAATTCAATCTTTCTTTTCCTTATCTAAATTCTTATCTTATCCTTATATACATTTAATTCAATTTGAAATTCAGAGAAGCTTATTAGTGCTGAGTATGACAACCTTCAGACAACCAAACATGCCAAGTTTAATGTAAAGCACTCGATTTGTCCTAGTCTTCTGTTATAGGAGGTCATCCACGAAATAATGCATAGTTTCCAATCTATAAAAGAAAAACAACAATTTAATCAATATTCAACCTAACTTCATTGTCTTTACTCCTGATGAAACAGAAACCACAGTGGACATAGCAAGTCGATAATATTTAGCTGTTCAAGTTGTTTCTTCTCATTTTTTAGAATGAGATCCAATCTGTCTCAACCATATATACATTGGCCATTAGAAGCCTACAACTCATGTAAATCCCAAACAATATATCAGTGATTAATGTATTCAATTCATTAAGAAATGTGATCAGATCCTATACCTCATACCTTGAAAGTATGTGCAGTCTTTGGATTAAAAAAGTGAAATTGTCCTGGGAAGCAGGAACCAGAACCTTAGAGCCTTCCCTCCAAAATAATGAACTAACTTTTAGGCTAGGGTCAAATGCATGTTTGCTCATTTGGCTTCACAAGCCATCTCCATCTTCACTGACGTGCCTTCTTAAGCTAACTGAATTGCCCCCTGCCTCATAAAAGAAGTTCACACTGACTTCACTGAAGTCTCTTAATGAACAGTTAATGATAGATAAGGATGTCTTAATCAAAATAATGAAAGTTAAGATCTGAATTTTACATATGTGTCCTCTTTATATATATATATAAAAAATAATAAAATTCTAAAATTATAGAATAGTTTTGATGAAGATCACTGCTAAAGGTTCCAAATCTCATATGCTGAAACATCTGACTAGCTGTTACAGTTATTGGCATTTAAGGACTTTGTGGTCATTTTATAGCACAAATATATATTTATGTATTTACACCCTTGAGCTACATCATCAAAGGCATCTTTGTAAGCTACAATTTTTAGTAAAAATAAATTAAAATTGTTCTGAATGCTACTGAAATAACAAACTGGGGCAATCCATCTGGAATTCATTTTACTTCATATTACGGGCTTTGTGTCACTGCTGTCCAATTTGACATCGAAAAGCACAAAAAATAACATTGACATAAGGATATAGTTATGTTTATACGTACAGAAGCGGGTTTTTTTCTGTTATTTTCAGAGTAGTATCGTTAGAATTGGCACCCTCAGCTGGCTTTCAGAAAAAAATATCTGTAGCAGGCATGTTAAATGCACCAGTAAAAGCCTATGAAATGAAAAAGCTGTCAGTTCAGCTACTGTTCTCAGTCAAGTACTTCCGTTGTACCCAATGGGAGGTTGGGAGGCTGGAACTGGGAGACATGCTTTCCCAGACATGCTTTAAGCACAAAGGTAGCATATATTTCTGTTGGCTGCATCAATGCTTTTTTTCTTAGGATCCATTAAGTCATGCCCATTAAAGTCAGTAGGGTTTTTTTTCTTTAATATGCCTAGTCTGTCTCCATCTAAGCAGAATAAAATCTTTTTTTTTTTTTTTTATTTTCTGGTGCCACATTCAATACACTTATATAATAGACATTTTTTAAAATATCTAGAAAGCTTAGCTTTCGCAGTAGCTGCAGCTATAAGATCTTTAGGTGTCTCAAAGAAAGAAGATAAAGGAGAAGACAATTAGATCACTGTTCAGTAAAGATTAGGCAGAACTTAGAGATGATCTAAGTATAACCCAAAGCTAAATGAATATTTGTTTTCAATAAGGGTAGTATTATTGAATATGGGAATAAAACATTATAAATAACAATAGATATGTACAAGGGAAGTGTCTGTATTTGATTTAGGAAAAAAACAAAACATAAGGAATTTGATAACCTCAAGTCAGAAAACAAAATCTTCTTCAACCCAAACTATAGGCTTATCCAGCTATCTAAAAGTATGGCTCACAGTTCATTTAAGAGAGACAGTAGGTATCATATTTAATTCTAAATAAGTCTGTGTATATGTGTAGGTATGTATATATGAAGTGATTTATTCTTCACATATGCTTATGTCTTCCTACTCATTATTTGGAACCTAAAAGGCTACTTTACACTAGTAGCCTACATTCTGTTTTGCTAAATTTAGGGGGAGTATCTTTTCAACTTAAAGGGAAAAAACAGTCCTTAAAACATGGAATTAAATCGACAGCAAGGTGACACTGAAGACAGCCTCATCAAAGATAAATGTGCTTGGACTAATTTATTGTTATTTGATATATGATTCATTTCTTCAAACAGATGAAATGTAGTAGGACAAGTGTGTCTAGACTTCAGTAAAATATTTAATATAGTGCTATAAGATGCTGTTAGTCACCTAAAGAGTTAGGGTTGGACAAATATTAACACACACCTTAAAATATAAAAAAAGAAAGGAGAATAACTGGGCTTGAAGAAGGGATTTTTTTTTTTAATTACAGAAGGGTTATTCATGGACTGCATCTTAACAGACTCATTTATGGGCTTGGCATAAAAACAAGCAGTGTGCTAATGAAATTAGCAGATAATGCACAAAATAGATGACCTTAAGAAAAAAGTGTTAGACTGAAATAAATTGAATGAAATTTTAATAGTACTGAATTCTTGGTTGTGAACATAAAGGACCATAACAAATGACTGTGTTAAAAGCTGCAGCCAAGATTTTTGGGACCCACAGGGAAGGAGCAAATAGAAGTCTAAGGCCTGATCCTAGAGAGATTATTAGCTAGACAGTGAGATTGGCCATGAAAAGAAAAAGGGGCTCCTAAAATCTATTAAGCAAAGTATTTCTAATGGAATTTGGAAATACTATTATACAAGGCATGGGTAAGACTGCTGACAGATTCCAGCCCAGCACCAGTGAGGATGAAGGCAAAAATGAAGCCTTAAGACAAGCTTCATTATTCCCTCCCAGGGCTGAGCCCATGGTCTGGGACTCCAAGTGAGAAGGTAGAAACTTTGTGCAGCACTGTGAGACTTCTCCAGCTTCCTACTTCTGATGCCAGAACCCACAGCAAGGCTCTGTGAACACATGGTGTCCCTTCTGCAGCTCAGAAGCCAGAGTTACTGACTTTTACTCAGGAAAAAAGCTACAGTAGCAGGATCTGAAACAGGTCTGAGGTTGGTCGTGCACATGGCTCATGGAGCACAGTACAAGTGCATGGCACAGTGTCCTCTCCTTTCCTTCCACACAAATGGTCACCCACTCATCACAGCTCATGCCATAGAAAAATCCTGTTTGAATTGTGTAGTAGCAAGGCAATAGTAAGCAGCTGCAAAACTGCAAATTTAGAAATATGATCTCAGCTAAATATCATAAGCAGGAAAAGAAAATGAATGTTGGGAAACAAAAAAAAAATGGTTTTGTACAAATGTATCCAGGAATAAATCAAGGAGAAAAGTGAAACAGCAAATATATTCTATCACAACAGTGTTTCCTCTAAATAGACTTTGTTTCAGAGTTTTCCATGTGACATCAGCAGGTCTTACACATGAAACAGAATGGACATGCCACTAACGTGTGACCAGAACGAAATACAACCACATTTACGCTGATAGAACATACTTCCATGCAAACAATGCTTAGGTATAAACAGCAGGGAGTCCATTTATATGTTTATCTAGTCTGTGAGTTACTGTGCACTAATGAGCAGCAGATGAGATAGATGTTTTGGTTTTTTTCTTTTTTTTTTTTTTCTCTTTATGGCTTTGTATTTAGTGTCCTTGGCTTCTAGAGAGACTTGTCGTCTATAATTTACCTGGTTTAACTGTACTGAGTTTTAAGGGTCATAACATACACTTTGTTAAATAGCTACAGTTTCCTTTCTGCTTTACAGAATTGCATGAATGCATTCTCAAAGGGAAATGTTAGTGTAAAACAAATGAATATCTATAGAAACCTTAGATCAGTATTTCTTTTTTTTTTCCTTAGTTTGTACTTCAAGCAAGGTTACAAAGTTTAATACAGTGAAGGGTAGGTGAAGATGATAAAAGGTAAACAACAGTCCTCTACAGAATACTGCATTATTTATTCTTATTATTGTATTTCAGGTAATGATTTTCATGTATTTTTTTTCCTGGGAGAATGGTCTTCAAATATAGTAAAATAAATGAGAGAAACACCAATTTAAGGTTTCTAGAATTGGGATGGTATTGGGACCAGCGCTGTTTAACATCTTTGTTGGTAACATGGACAGTGTGATCGAGTACACCCTCAGCAAGTTTGCCGATGACATCAAGCTGAGTGGTGCAGTCAACACCTGGAGGGAACAGATGCCATCCAGAGGGACCTGGACAGGCTTCAGAGGTGGGCCTGTGTGAACCTTGTGAAGTTCAAACAAGGCCAAGTGCAAGGTCCTGCACATGGGTCGGAGCAATCCATAGCACAAATACAGGCTGGGTGGAGACTGGACTGAGAGCAGCCGTGTCAAGAAGGACTTGGGAGTGTTGGTTGATGAGAAGCTCAACATGAGCCAACAATGTGCGCTTGCAGCCCAGAAGGACTCCCGTATCCAGCATGGCCAGCAGGTTGAGGGAGGTGATTCTGGCCCTCTACTCCGCTCTGGTGAGACTCCACCTGGAGTCCTGCGTTCAGCTCTGGAGCCCTGAGTACAGGAAAGACATGGACCTGTTGGAGCAGGTTGTGAGGAGGGCCACAAAAAAATGACCTGAGGGATGTAACAGCTCTGTTGTGAAAACAGGCTGAGACAGTTGGAGTTGTTCAGCCTTGGAGAAGAGAAGGCTCTGGGGAGACCTTATAGCAGCCTTACAGTACTTGGAGGTGGCCTACAATAAAGCTGGAGAGGGACTTTTTACAAGGGACTTTTTTTTTTTTATCCTAGTGATAAGACAAGGAGCAAAGGTTTTAAACTGAAAGAAGGTAAGTTTAGATTAGATACAAAGAAATTCTTCACTGTGAGCGTGGTGAGACAGTGGAACAAGTTGTCCAAAGAAGTTGTGGATGCCCCATCCCTGGAAGTGTTCGAGGCCAGGCTGGATAGGGCTTTGAGCAACCTGGTTTAGTGGAAGGTGGAAGTTCCATGGCAGCAGGGTTGGAAATGGATGATCTTTAAGGTCCCTTCCAAACCAAACCATTCTAGGATTCTATTAATATAAACATGATGCTTTATTAATTTAAATGGCTTCATAGGATCATTGTTTAAGGTTTTATATTGTTGGTGTTCAAATCGTTTTATGTTTTATGCTTTAATAGTGATAAAGAAAATTTTGGTTTAGTGGCACATTTTTCACAACACTAGTAAAATGAGAAAAAGGCAAATATTTTCTTGAAGAGGAGTATTCACAGTTTAACTGCTGGAATTGTGCAGTGGGAATATTTGTGGTTTATTAATAGTTAAAAATATTGAAGACAATAATATCTTGGAGCTGATATTTAGTCTAGATTAATAATGTCATCCTCTTCTAACTTAAGATTTATTACGGTAGCTTTTTATTTGTCCTAATATTATCCGAATCTATTTACATGTGATCTAGTTATAAAGGACATAATTAAATATAACTCTTATCAGAGAATTGGGAAAGATTTTATATTCTCAAATACTATTGGTAAGTGAATATGAAGAAGAGTATACAATATTGTTTAAAATCATATCCACATCATAAGGTGGAATCATATTTAAAGGATTATGTGCTTTCAGCAACCTACAGGACTGAATATTTTACTTATACAACTGAATGTACTAATAGAATCAGCTACTAACTATTAATGCTATTGACATTAGTACTTATTCATGAATGATAATAGTTATCCATTTTCATGTTTCTAGTTGTGTATTATATACCAGAAGACTCTGGGACAACACATGTACTAGGTCACCCAGTCAGTATTTGAATTTTTCATAGGTCCTGAAACATCAGATTTTTGCCAGAGACAGCAGAATAATGCCAGTCAAGATAAACAAATTATTTCACTTGAACATAGTCTTGCATTCTCTCTTTAGTATCAGAAAAATATTTCAGAACAATTAGCTAAATAGACTTGAGGTAGTGGAAAACATATCTGTACTCTTCTTGTGGGGCTGATTAACTCCTTTGTGTTATTTTGATGTGGTTTTGTAGTTTGGATTGCTTAATTTTGGATTATGCAAATCAGCATGTCTACATTATAGAGCGGAAAATGTAGCACTATGCCTAGAGCAAAAAGTGAGTGAGGATACATTGGCACAGCAAGGTTGATCCCATAGCACACTCAAGCTTATTACTCATTTCTTAAATGAGAAAAGTTGGCTTTTGCAAACAAGATGGTGATTTATCACATAGTTGAAGTGAGAAGGCAAAGGTTAGTAGAGGCATATGAAACCAAAACTCTTTCATGCTTTCGTTGAGTAAGACGTTGGTAGAATCATACTATTATGGTTTATAATATAGATTATATTAGTATACACAAAAAAGGGAAAAGCTTGAAATTCTAAACAATGTGTTCAAAATAACAGCAGTCATTTGTAGATGACTCCTTAAGGAGACATAGTATACAGCTCCCTCCTATGCCCAAAACCCACATCCTTTCAATATGCTGAGTAGTGTATCTGCAGTTCTGCTCTAAGCAGACATCCTCAGGTCAATACGTAACACTAACAGTTCTGAATGTGGGGGGCACTGATGGTAGAAGGAAAAAACATTGACTCAAAATTCTCACTACAAATTTTAGATTCTGTTCTTGGCTTTAGAACCAGTCATAGCTGCTTAATTACTTATAAAACATAACACTTTTCATGCAATTGTACTGCTTCCCCTAGGGACCAGAGTTTGTGCCTAAGCACAATAGCATATGCTTTATAAATATATACCTTCTGTAGAACACATGTTTATCCGATGAGACCATGCTGGGTAAAAGTGACCTATATTATTTCACAGAATCACAGAATCACTAGATTGGAAAGGACCTTCAAGATCATCAAGTCCAACTGTTAACCCAACGCCACCGTGCCCCCTAAACCATGTCCTGAAGAGCCACATCCACAAGTTTTTTGAACACTTCCAGAGATGGTGACTCCACCACCTCCCTGGGCAGCCTGTTCCAATGCTTGACCACCCTCTCGGTGAAGAAACTTTTCCGAATATCCAATCTAAACCTCCCCTGGTGCAACTTGAGGCCATTTCTTCTTGTCTTATCACTGGTTACTTGGGAGAAGAGACCAACACCCTCATTGCCACAACCCTCTTTCAGGTAGTTGTAGAGAGCAATATTTCACTGTCTTCAAGATAGTTACAGATTACAATTTCCATGATTTGAAGCAATTATTTCATATATTGTCACTGTGAGCTAGCTTGTTTTGTTCAATCCTAGAACATTTTCCATAGACAAATTCTGTGATACAGATTTCTTGGAGGCTGGACATAGCCTTAGATGAGATTTGGATTAATTCAAATAAAAGAAATTTCTTAATTTTGTAGTCCATACTCAAGTGTTTCCTGGATTAAACAAGATTATTATTATTAAGATATGTGGTCAGCCTAAATATGTCAAAGCAGCTTCTAATTAGACATTAATTAAGGGATTACAGATATGTTATCTTAACCTGTTGGTGGTGGTAACTGAAGTTACCACTGCTCATTAACATTACTGTGGTAACATTATTCGTGCTCATTATCGCCCTTGGTTATGATGCAGCAAGTGAACGTTTCCTTACTATTTCTTCAAACTCAAAGGCAAAGAATTGGGTCCTTTATTGTACACATGTGAGATGCTTGAGACAACAGAAACTCTTCTCACTTAGCTCTCTAACCTCTGCCGTAATATATCAATTAAACAATAATTATCCTATTCTGGAATAGGATAGACATGCAATAAAATAAGAAATTATCCAAATTAAAACCTAACAGGTATAGATTTAATAAAGATTACATATAATTTTAAAAACAAATCCAGAGCACATCACTCATTGAAGCATTGACCTGTGATAATGCCTAGTATTTAAATTTTTAATGTTCTTAGCAACTGTGAAAACTAGTACTCTTCCAAATAATATTTGTGCATGCTTCAGGAGACAGTACAACAAGGATCATTCTACATAGGGGGATTGGATGATGTTATGTTGCTTGGAGATGAAGACAGTGGAACAGTTTAGCTTTATGGATGTATGCCATGTGGCATCTGAGCCATAAAATGGTTTTATTTAGTAATACTTATACAGCCAAGGAAACCATGGTCTTTCACAGTAGCAGGGCTTATTGCATTAATATTTCTCAAATAGAAGAGGTGGTGTAGTTTCACAGCTCTACAGGTTGTGTTCTAATTGCATCAGCTACAGCTCTTTGCTATTGATGTTGTTATCTTATTTTAGAATAAGAGTGGCTAAATGCAATTTAGATAATGATGACAAGTACCGAATATGATTCATTAGTTATCTCCTACAATAACACTGCTAACACAGAGTAGTTCACTATGTTCACTTTTTAGTGCAAATAAATTTTAATTCAGTCTCTGAAAATTCTCTCTTGGTTTGTTCATTTACATTTCATAATCGAATGGAATGCAGAATAGAGAAAACATGATTCACAGTGACTTTCCTCCATAAATTTTTGTAAAATATCATAAAAATTTTTGCCAAGACAAAGTCATCTTCATTGCAGATATTGCAATTTGCTATGCCATAGTTTTCTGCATTCATCATCATGCAACAGAAATAACATCATTTTGAGCTTTTTGATCACGTGAAAACATTCGTCAAGCTGACATTTTGTCTCCTTCCCAAAAATGCATGAAGTCCATCAACAGTCATAAAAAAGGTATAAAGTTCTTTTTATGTCATTTTGAGATACTTGATTAATGGGATATAGACTAGTTTGATTAATCTGTGCATTCATAGTATCTCATACTTGACATTTGTAGCTAGCTGCTTCTTTTATGAGAATTTTTCTTATAGCATTTATATACAAAAGGGAATTAATCATCCTCCCAGTTAGTCACCTTTTTAATTACCCACCAAAAAGCCTTGGCTTTCCAGGGAGTGTTTCCACTAAACACTCTTGCTGCCATAATATTTGGTTTCTCCACCACACACTCAGTTTTCATCTCTCTTGGCAAGACTATTTTTCGTTCTACAGCTTCTATGGAGTGTAATTTTAACAAAGTATTGGACCATAAAAAGCCATTGCTAGTCTATTTTCCACTTCACATGTAATGAAAACAATTCAAATTTGAATTGACACACGTGCTTTAATGGTGTTCATGCAAAGGAAAAAAAATAAAAACAAGCATCAGCAGTGCTGGAATCCTATACTTGCGTTTGACAAACAACTTCAGTGTTCAGTGGCAGATTATGTGGCTTGAGTATATGCCTGGAAGCAATAAAGAGTGAAAAGAAGTGAATTAAACTACAGTAAGTGAGAGTATCCACTTATGCAGAAGCCAAACGGTCACCTTCAAATCATTATCTTACTTCTTCATTCCAATTGTGGATAATCCCACAGAAGAAAAATGTTCTCACGTAAGTGCAGAAGAGGCAAAAGAACCAGTAAAGGTCTGTGACCACCTCTGAAGCTCTCACTAAAGCTTCTTCAACCTTTGACTGCTCCTATTCCAGGTGCATCATCACCAGCATTGCAGGTTTTGCTCTTTGCACGCTAACATCTATCTGGTGTTAGCACACATGGAAGAACAAAGAGAAGTTGCTACCTGGTGTGCAGTGGGCCACATCCATGTAATGAAAGAAAAAGAGCTAAGAATTTTTCAAAATCTGTTATAAAACTGAACTGAGAAAATTAATATGTGGCTCACTAGTTCAGAGGGAAAGAAGAGATCTTTACAGAAGCAGTAAGTAAATTGACTGTTAGTTTTAAGTTTCATGAGAAAAGACATGAAACACTTCTCTGTTGTGGGGGAGCAACAGAGCATTTGTAACTATGAAGTGAGCTCATTAAAAATCTGCCACCAAATCTGTCTCAAAACATGTGCCATTGTATCTATGAGTGAGGATGCTTGTTAGTAGTAGCAATTATTGCTCACAGCACTAATAATTGATGCTTTCCCAGTAGTCATGTTCTTTTCAAGACATAAAAAGTTTTAGTTTCAGTCATCTTCTTCTTGCCTTATTCCTCTTGCTTTTTTTCAAAGGCAGCTTCCCTCTCCCTGCCTTGAAGCCGAGAGGCTCATATGTTTTGAACCTGTAGTTGAAAAAAATAGCTGGCAAGCAACCTGCCAACTGCCAATCGGTTTCCAATTTCAAGGTAGACTTTTAAATAAACTGGAATATTTTTCGGAGTTCGTTACCTCACCAAGTCTAAATGACAGATTCCTATGTGCTGAGCACTGTGTAGACACCAAAGCTATTTTTGCCATGTAATTCATTAGTTTTCTGGGCAGTGCTGATGGTGCCTGTTTAACATATTTCTGTTACTTAATATGTCATAATTAAACGTTACCAAATATTTCTCTTTTTTTTTAATGCTTTTTCAAGTAAGTCAACAGAAAGCTAGAGATTCTCAGCAGTTCTGAAAGTAGAACCTGCTACCCTGCAAATATAGACTGAAGTGCCAAAATGTGAAGATCAGTTTTAAAATGCTGGGTTTTTTTCCTACTCTGAAATGCAGCTCAGGTGCCACTGTCCACACCATTAGCAACTATATCATTCCCTGTGCACACGTAATTAAGCAAACCGTAATAAGCCCCTATTGACAGTAACAAACAAGAGACCTTACTGAAGCTATAGCAGTGCATATCTTAATGCCCTTATTGCATTTTTGATTGAAATGGGTCTCCCCTTAACATGCCACACTTAACCTCGAGTTACAATACGGTCTACAAGAGCTTTGAGATGGTTGCACATTAAAGGTGTGTAGTTAGGCATAAAGCCAAAGCTAAGTGCTCCTAGCTCCTGTGGAGAATATCCTCCAAGGAATGCAAATATTTATATTCAAAAGGTATCCTTAGTAGCAAGTGATTCAGCCTTCAACAATCTCCAATTCTTCAAAAGATGGAAGTAGCATATTTTATAATGTTAATCAATGATTAGTATTCTGTTTCTATTGATTTGTATGCGCGAGTAAATAAATAAGCACTCTAGTACCACTCTTTCCTTGTTTATAATATATTAAACAGTGTTAAACTGATACTTACAAATCCCTGAGTTTGACATTGATTTCCTGTTAGCTCCTTTGTGCTAAAAAGTATATGATGGGTATAGATCTGTTGTCCTCTAGTCACCATTTTTAAAAGCGATAAACAAAACAAAAAAGCACATCACAGTTTTCATACTTGTTGCCAATGGTAGAAAGAACCAAAAACTGTACTTTTTCCAACAGTTCAAAAATTTTATTAGATTGAGGTTTGCTGGTCATCAAGAAGCTTCCAGATGTCTACAGCCTCTTCTGCGTGAGTTTTGTTTCTGTCAGAAACAAACTTTGCATATAACTAACCATAACTTTAAGTCAGTTGCTTATGGCAAAATTAATTTATGAAAGGAACACAAGCTAATATACCATGTAACTAAGCACTGTCCAACCTAAAGAGTCAAATGTATGCATTAAATCAGAAACATTGACTTGAAAGGATTTTGAAAATGAAATGAAATTTGATTGTTTATCTTTTATTTTCTTCTGGCTTCAAGTTCCTCATGGTTTTGTCACACATTCAGCATCTTCTCCATAATCACAAGAGAAACTTTCAGTTTAAAAACCTTAGCTTCTCACATACACTCAACACTCCAATTGTAAAGACTTTCAGAAAATTCAGTGCTGCAACAGTCACATTATTTTGCACCTGGGTTGAGAATTTTAGTCTACGTTAGTACAACAGCCCATAAGACTTTCCTAACATAAAGTCCATAAAATTAAGGTCTAGGTTTACAGAAAAAATAAGACAGCCTTCAGATCACTTGACAGATCATCACTACACTCTGGTTACAGAAAAAAGGGAGATATAACCAGTTTTAAAAAAAAAAACAGAAAAAAGGTTAAATACCTTTTTTGTTTAATTGAGGAATTTTTGCATTATAATTATTCCATTAGACCCTTCTAAAAATTAAAATACAGATATCCTATATCTGGCTGGTTGTCTGAAATACAGCTGCTAAACAACAGCTTTAAACAGATTTAAAAAGAAACCAAAGTATTGACACATTGAAACATATTATTTTTCTAATCCATATGTATTAGAAAGATATTGAAATAACATGGAGTAAAACATTAGAATTGTATTACACTATGAGTCACAGTGTAGTGTTATGGATTAATATAAATATTTAAGTTAATTCTCTGAGTAGAAGTGCTTCAAAGTGAAAGTATTTTTGAATATTACTGCACTGCTTTGTATCTTTCATGTACTGAGTGCTAAGTGCCTGGTTCCTCAAGGAAATAGAAGTATTTAACAACAGTGAAGTTAAGGATAGGTAAAATACAATTCTATAATTGCAGAAAAAGATTTTCACAGTACTGCTGATGGTGTTATTCAACTAATGCTTGTATTGAAACATTAAATTTGCAAGATATTGCTCACAATTAACAACATAAAGAAAAATATCACACATCTACAACAGAAAAAACTTTCCTATTAATAAGAAAAGACACAAAGCAGGCATTGTCTTTTTCTTAGTTGTGTATGCCATTTCTAATAAAGATTGAATAATAGAAATTCATGTTAAAACTAATCTTTTCTTTACAATAAGAAGGCTCTATTGTGCAGGAAAAAAATAGAAACTTTTTTGGTCTGTCTGTTTCTCAATCAAAGGACATATCAGTTACTGTATATCACTGCAACATTCCAAGCATTAAATTAAATTACAGACAATAGAATCAAGTACATCTGTGGGACATTAAAAAATGAGGCACGTTCAGCAGTTTATTTATTCCCAGTAGAAATATCCCTGCTGAAATAGTGCTCTTAAAACATTCTTTCCATCCAGACTTTGCTGTTTCAAATGCATTCCTCGGGCAATGTACATATTTAGCTTTTAAATGTGACATGTAGAAATCAACCTTGATTTTCTTGGATGGCTTGACTTTCTTTAGTTGTGCTACAGTTTAGGTAACCTTATCACTCCCAAGTTCTAACCCTGCTACTGGACCTATACAAACAGCCTGAAGCATGCTCATTCAACAGGGCTACAAATAAGCACCAAAGGTCCACCTGTGTTAATATGTTTTGAAAGCTTCTGCCACTTCTTACACATGATTAATGTGTAAGGAGAGGTCAAATACTGTGGAGCTTGAACCTGCAATCTTTAGGCTAAACACATGAATCTTTACCATCTGAACTGAAAATTATACTGTCAGTTAAATATCATTGGAGATCATTGCAGTCATAAAAGAAAGGGCTACAAACATTACTGATAAGTTTGGATGATAATTTTTAAATTTATCTTAAAATTGTTTGATAAATCAGAATTATTTTGGATTTTAATAGTAGGCATCATATCTTCTTGTGCCTAACACAGGAAAGCTCTTTCTGTAATTTAGATCAACAGAATGTATAAATAAATCAGAAACAGAAATGTAGTGCATCAAGGGCCAGATTCTATGCAGGTATAAATAAGTGAAACTTCATCTACAGCAATGGAAATAGGCTAACTGGAATGAGCTTCACTGCTACATGGCTGGCCCTCAAAGTATATTTCAGCAGTGAAAAACTACTTGCAATTTATGATATTATCTTTTGCACAATGTAAATGCCATCTTCTTTTGCTGCTATGGTGTTTCTCCTGGAGGCACTAAGGCTGAATGGCACGTTTGAAATTGAATCTCTACCTATGTTGAATCCATTCACTTCAGGATTAGGGGCACTACACTCTGACCATATATATTTCTATTCCTTTTCTCCCCGCAAAGACTCATCAGAACTCAAGACAAAAATACCAGTACCTGCATAGAGTTTGTAGCTTGATGTGAAATTTAATGTTTATAACCATGTGGAGTTCTGTGACTGAAAGCCCAAATTGAATGATATTAGAAGACAAATGAAGGTGATTAAGCATAAATGAATTAAAATTTCCAGAACTCTCCTGTAATGAAACTTCTGAATGTTCACGGTAATATTCTGGAGACTTACTCCACTTGTTTTTTTCATTTAAAGCTCTCTGACATAAGAATGTAGAAAGGAGTAGTAAATATTTAACATGAAGGGATTCCTTAGATGTCTTTAGTACAACTTACTTGGGATAGAATTTCAAGATGCATAATTTGTGTTAAAGGGCTGATGCTTACATTTTTGGTATAAATGCTAGAACAGGGGCAGCTGGACTTAGTGGAAGTCAAGGCACCTACGCAAACACCGTGGCTTCCAGTTTTCAGTAGGGACAGTGTCTATATGCTGCCTTACTATAACAGCACACATAAACCCCTACCATAGTAACTCACCAACAGATACACAGCGAGAAGAAATGCCTCTAAAGGACCTGCCTTCTGATCTTTATAACTCTTCTAAAAAGAGCAAGAAAGGAAGCAGTGAATTTAAAAAAAATTAGGCTCTTTGAAATAGTTTAGTAATTGATACAGAGACACTGAACAACTGAGCTGTGAATTAGCAAAATGGTAACCTCTGTAGGGAAGAAAAAGTAATTGTTTTCAATAGATATTTAGCATTATTTAAAGCTATTCAGATGGTGATGATGACCATGGACAAAAGAACTGATAACCACAGAGAAAATAGTTATTGCCAAATGACATTAATAACAGCACCAGGCTAGGCTTGTGTAGAAAATGTGTAAACATAAATTAACTCTGTGACAATTTTTAGAGGTGATCTTTGTTTTCTGTAGTGGTGTCACTGAGACTACTTTCAAAAGGAAAAAAAAAAGTTATAACAGGAAAAAAAAGCAACAGACGCACTGCTTTTATCAAGTTTATATTAGAACCATAATCTTTTGAAAATAAAGATCCTCCTTACAGTTATCATATATGTACATTGATTATTAATTTGCTGACACCACTTTCATTAACATAGTCTGAGATGGCAAGCAGGCTTGCTTATAAAATAAGATCTTTGTGTGAAATAACATTTTAGATATCAATATAAACATACATATATACATGCACACAAATACACATTCTATGGGTCACAGAGTATTTTTCTCAGATGCTTGTACTCCCAAGGAGACAGAGGTAAATATTCATTTTTATCTTACTTTTATGTAGAAATATTTTACTTGGAAAGGTGACACATTAAACTAATGACCTGGCATCAATACCCTGTGAGTACAGAAAACTCTGTTTTACTCAGTGTAAACTGTATCATGGAAAATGAAGATGGGGAAATAACCTGGGAGATAGCGAATCATTTTCCAACTAGTGCATGGCTATTAACCAGAGTAGATTGTCAAATGCCTCCTCCTATCTTTTTTTAATTGGCTCATCTAATAGCACTTCTGGTGCTTGCCTTTGCAGATTATTCTGAAGCTAATAGATCCACCTGTCACATTATTTGTATCCCTATTGTTAAATGACCCAACACAATTCCTTGTCTTGTCCTTGCAGTATTTGCTCTTTTCTTTCTTTCCTGTTTTTTTCCCTTTTTTTCTTTCAAAAGCAAATATATACGACTGTGCTGTGTTTTAACAACTTTATTTTCCATTGCTTCCAACAATGGAAAATGGGAAGAGAATGTTTTATATTTATCTTGCACTCAGATTGAACAAGTATATGAGATTACAAAAGATGCAGTGAAGACCATTTTCATTTGGTTTTCTTGTGATACAAATATAACACGCATCATGGCCCATGTGGTCTCTTAGTGCCAAACATCCACTGGTATATAAGGGTTGTTTATGCAACTCTTAGAGTGAGAAATACATCCCTTTGCAAGAGACCATGTTAAAATCAGAAACTGTTTGCAGAGATGATTCTGTGAATAAAGCTGGCATAAATAAACTAGATATATTGCATTTACATCTACACAAATGAGCATTTTGTAATGCTTTTCCTGCTTTTTGTTTTTCTCTATAAAGAAAACTGTCTCACTGCCTTCAGACAAGACACTATTTTATAATATACTACAAGGGTCAGAATAGAATAAAATATTCTCAATTCTTCAATTTTTAAATAAAGAAGAATCCCTTGAACCTCAGTTAGGCTTATATAGTAAGTGGCAGAACTACTTGAGTGTAACATTTTTCTCTAAAGTATTAATGAAATATAATATAAACAATTAAATAGCTTTCAGTTAAATAATATATGTTTAGGACCTATTCATTCCTATGAGCACTTACTTGTGACAGTCTGATAAATACATTATTCTGTGACAAGCTATTTCATACAGTTCATGTTGTTCTTTTTACATATTTTCCATGGTATCAAGAATGGAGAATTGTATCCTGATGGATAAATACTGGTGCAATATGCAGCACGTACTACAAAATTAACCTGTCCTCAGATAGTCCGATGCTCATAAATAATGTGCAGAATATAAATTTCTGTTTCTCTTGTATTCTAACCAAAAACGTTGCTGTCAGATGACGGGAGGGAAGAAGAAGGAAGGGGGCAACAATCGCAGTTATGGTGTTTGTCTTCCCAAGTAACCATTACGCGTGATGGAGCCCTGTTTTCCTGGACATGGCTGAAAATCGGTCAGCTGTGTGGTGCTTGGTTGCTGACTGGGGTTAAACCACGACACAGATTCAGTAATGTAGTACTTGGGATACACAGTTCTAATATAATATCTTCAAATTTTTCATATTTATATTGAAGCTAATTTTGGAAGTAATCTCTATTTTGGCTATGTCTTCCACATAGATTGCAAACTCCTAGAGAAAAAGATTGTCCAGGAATGTATATTTTCACAGGGCTGAGCAGTACATAATCTAGTAATGACTTGTGTCCCTCAAGAGTCGTTATTGGGACAAATACAATTTAAGTTCTTCATCAGCAGCATAGACAGTGAGATTTAGTGTACCCTCAGCACGTTTGTGGATGACACCAGGCTGATTGATGAAGTTTATATATATGAGGGAAAGGATCCCATCCAGAGGGACCTTGACAGGTTTGAGACGTGGGCCTGTGCGAACCTCATGAGGTTCAACGAAGCCAAGTGCAAGGGCCTGAACTTGAGTCAGGGCAATCCCCAGTATCAGTATAGACTGGGGGATGAAGGGATTGAGACCAGTCTTGTGGAGAAGGACTTGGCGATATTGGTGGATGAAAAATTACACATGAGCAGGCAGCGTTCACTTGCAGACCAGAAAGATAATGGTATCCTGGGTGCATCACAAGAAGTGTGGCCAACAGATCAAGGGAAATGATTCTGCACCTCTACTTGGCTCTCATGCAACCCCACTTTGAGAACTGCATTCAACTTTGTGGTCCCCACTACAAGAAAGACATGAATGGACCTGTTGGAATAGATCCAGAGGAGGCCACAAAAATGATCCAAGGGATTATAACACCTCACCTATGAGGACAGGCTGAGAGAGTTGGGGTTGGTCAGCCTGGAGAAGAGAAGGCTCTGGGGAGATCTTATTGCAGCCGGCCAGTACTTACAGGGTGCCTATAAGAAAGATGGGGACAGACTTTTTAGCCGGGCCTGTAGCAACAGGACAAGGGGTAATGGTTTTAAACTAAAAGAGGGCAGATTTAGACTAGATAGAAGGAAGACATTTTTCACCATGAGGGTGGTGAAACCCTGGCCCAGGTTGCCCAGAGAGGTGGTAGATACCCCATCCCTGGAAACGTTCCTGGTCAGGTTGGACAGGCCTTTCAGCAGCCTAATCTAGTTGAAGATGTCCCTGCCCATGGCGTGGGCTAGATAATCTTTGAAGGTCTTTTCCAACGCAAACCCCTCTATGACTCTATGATCTAATCCCTAGATCACTATGGGCTTCTGTACAAGCATTCTAGTATACAAAAGTGCATCCACTCATTTCCATAGCATCTCTATAAATGTATATATCAATAATGAAATTATGTCATGCTCTACCTACTGTAAAGTCAGTTATAAGAAGACAGGTTGACCCCAAAGCATCTGGAGTTAAGCACCAATATTAAACCAAGCATCAAGATGGTGAATTTCTAAATGTCCAGTAAGGAAAAAACTACTGGAGGAACACCTCATAAGTGTATGTTGTTTATACATACTATGCAAAATGAATCATGACAGAGTCATACTGAGACAATTCACAATTCGCATGGGGTTCCACAACAACCCCATGCAACGCTACAGGCTTGGGGAGGAGTGGCTGGAGAGCAGCCCGGCGGAAAAGGAGCTGGGGGTGCTGGTTGACAGCCGGCTGAACATGAGCCAGCAGTGTGCCCAGGTGGCCAAGAAGGCCAACAGTGTCCTGGCCTGTGTCAGAAATAGTGTGGCCAGCAGGAGTAGGGAAGTGATTGTGCCCCTGTACTCGGCACTGGTGAGGCGGCACCTTGAATCCTGTGTTCAGTTTTGGGACCCTCACTACAAGAAGGATGTTGAGGTGCTGGAGCGTGTCCAGAGAAGGGCAATGAAGCTGGTGAGGTGTCTGGAGCACAAGTCTTATGAGGAGCGGCTGAGGGAACTGGGGTTGTTTAGTCTGGAGAAGAGGAGGCTGAGAGGAGACCTTATCACTCTCTACAACTACCTGAAAGGGGGTTGTGGCGACGAGGGTGTTGGTCTCTTCTCCCAAGTAACTAGTGATAGGACAAGAGGAAATGGCCTCAAGCTGCGCCAGGGGAGGTTTAGATTGGATATTAGGAAAAATTTCTTCACTGAGAGGGTGGTCAAGCATTGGAACAGGCTGCTCAGGGAGGTGGTGGAGTCGCCATCTCTGGAAGTGTTCAAAAAACGTGTGGATGTGGTGCTTCAGGACATGGTTTAGGGGACATGGTGGCGCTGGATTAATGGTTGGACTTGATGATCTTAAAGGTCCTTTCCAACCTAGCGATTCTGTGATTCTGTAATGTTCCATTTTGAAGGGAGAAGAGTTGTTGCTTTTTTTTATGGTTTTCATGAGGTCAAATGAGATGTTTGAGATGTTACTTGTAATTTGGGGAGATTGTTTCTTCCCTCTACATGTAGATTTCTCTACAGTCTGACAGGGCTTTTGTTACCACTAGGTATTTTTCTAAAAGCATCTCAAGGGTTTAGGAGCACAAGTTAGTAACATCTGAAATTCAGTAGGGTCTATTGTCTGACTCTGTTAGATTCTCCATGAGATTCTCCATGATGCTCTGTTAGATTTACCATGAGAAAAGATAATGTTTATGTCAAATGTACAATACACTTCTAAACAAGCACTGGGATTTCCCCCTGCCTTGCAAAATCTGCCAGGAACAAATAATATGTGAGGGGGAGGATGCATGCATATATCTGTGAAGGTTTAAGGATAATTTGCAGTGATTACAATTGTAATTACAAGTGTAATACAATTCCTAATAGTTATGTGATCATTAATAGCTGCCTAATATTGACTTTTTTCCTCTAGTTCCACTTAAGATCAACTCTGTTGAGTTTTACCAGCTCAAAGTCAAATGGCAGACGCATATCTCTGGTTTCAAATGCTAATATTTGCAAAGCATTATTGATTCTGAAAGGTTTCAAATATGTCCCAAGTTATTCAAATCAAGTTTTTCTCTGTCTCTTTCTTCCAAGACATTTAATCTAACCAGCATTTTACAGAGAATTAGGCATACTGAGGGAGAAACGGTAGAGACAACGAAGATTCTTAAAGACAATTATTTCTCTATGTTGCCCTTCACTGTAGTGTTTAAAATTGCAAACACTGACGAAGTACAACCTTAGCTTGTGTAGAGAATGCATTTTGGGGCGGAATTCAGCTACATTTAATTCTGTATCTAAAACTTAATAGAATGCCTTAAAATTTGGAGTATAGAAATGACTACTATTAGATTATATGCATTTAGATTATTTTATAAAGGAATTTAAAATTCTTATTTGGGAATCCCGCTTTCTCTTGTCTGATAAAAAAGACAGCTGGATAAATATCTTTAAATAGACAACTGACTTTGAAGAAAACAAAAGCTGAATATGACATCCTACCTACAATATAAAAGCTTGATTTCTTTCATAAAAATCTGTCTCATAAGAAAAAAGATAACATAATTATAATAAAGGCAACAAACACACCTTTAATGTATTCAGTTTTCATTAATGTTTAAAAGTATTTGGGACATATCAGGAAAAACAGGACCAAACCATGGATACGTTAGTGCTAGTAAACTCAAATTAGGTAGGTCTTCTGAAGCCACTGATGTTTAGCAGCTGAATATTTGTGTCCTTCCTGTGAATTAAATCTTTCCAGATAAGTTATTCTGTTTAATTAAATATAACAGACTTTGGGGTACCAATGTACTTATTTCTACACAAATGTATTCACTGTTGTTTAGAGTTGCTGTGCTCAGTAGAACACTAGTTTATTTCAGTCTGTGAGGTGTGGCAAATCTTTCTAAAGTTACCTATGGAGTATTATCCCTAACTCTGCATCTACTGTGAGTAATTGATTTGGGAGAAAAAAATACCTTGAAAGTTTCCTTTCATCTTTTTAGTTATTTCCGTCTCAATTTTCCCTCTGCCTTTTGTTTTTCTTACAATGCCTCCTTTCTCTTTCATTCTGTTTTTTATCACGTCGATGATTCCAGATAGCCTTACATATACTGTCAATCACATGCCATCCTGTCCAAGAGCATATGCCCCTGAAAATCTCATGAGATAGCTCATTTTTATCCATCTTTTTCAAAGGAAATTCAATTTAACAGTCATTTTGAATAGCAAAAACCCTGACTTTTGGTATCTTCATTTTAAATGAAAGCACCAGATTCTCTTTCTGTCAAAACACTAAATCTCTCCATAGGAAGAATTCTACCCTTCCCAGATTGGTGTGGTAATAAGCATGTAGTAAATGGTACTCCTTAATAAATCAAGTCCTCAAGAGACTGGACTGTCTGTGTTTCATCAGAAGAGGGCTGTGATTATTTGAACCATATGTATCTTCTAAAACTCAAGAGTTTCATAAATCGATTCTTTCACTTGTTAACACTATTAAGTTATTAAACATAATGTAAAATATCTTCTGTGAGTATAATTTAAAGATGACATCTCTTTATATACTTGCTTCCTTAGAAATACATTGGATGAAGTGGATAATGTGCTCAAAGACTACTTCATGGATGCTTAGACTAAAATAAATTTCATTTAAAAAATTTCCAATTTATATTTCTGCTGGAATGTTTTTATAGACAAACACATTTTTGAAGCTTTCTATCATGCATTCTATGTTTAAAAAAGAATTTTTAACTTTAATACATATTTTTATTATCCACAACATCACTTATTATCACCTATTAAAAATGCTTTATTAAAGAGATGAGGATCATTGGGTTTTAAAGTCACTAGAGAATTTTAAACAGCCGCATTATAATAGTTTAATATTGCTCATATGAATAAACATCTACTCTACCTTAGACTGAGACCTGGGGACTTGTAACAACAATGGTATTATGCCTTTTGCATAAGTAATCGATATGTTTTCATATTTTCTATCACAACCACATTATTGAACTGCGTTGTCAGAGAACAACATATGTACCTCTTCCAAGAAAAATCACACTGGAAAGCTAAGCAAATTTTTTTGATAATGGAGTCCTTGGTATAAGGAATATGTTAACCTGGTCGTAAGTAATTTGTTTGAATGCATGCCACAAATTTGCTAACACCAAAATGAATAAAAAAAAAAAGTGATTCATCACTCTACAAGGAATATCCAGCTAAATGGGAACAGATATGGAATCAATATACTAAGTTTAATTTAAAATATTTGAAAATTAATGTTGACTGAATTATTATTACTAATTATTAAATTTTATCACTCAAAACATGTTGTGAAAGCATGGAAGAAATCATCCTTTAAATAAAAGTTTAACATTGGAATTATGAAGACTTCCTCTCATTCTGAGCTGATTCCCTGTCTGTTGTTTCTCACATTCAGATAAAATACAGGAGAAAAACTATTATTCATATACTGTTTCATATCTATTTCTTCTATATTGGTGTGATTACCTAGCTCGAAGTTAATTAATATAATTGAGAAAAATGGCAGATGAGCTCTGGTTTAGGCCTTCTATTAGAAGACATAGTAGCTTACTACTGATGTAATTAATCAACAATAAGCTTCAGAAATTGTGAAATTCAGAAATATGTATTACTGTCAGAAAACAAGTAGCTGTTCAGCATACACTACTGCTAAGCAGGTACTGTAAATGTTTTCAGCTGATTTACAAAGAATTTTTCTTCTAAGCCTGTAAATTGGCCATCATTACTAGGTAGGTTTTATTAAATACCAAAAATACCAAGATATTATTACAGTACAATGAATTTCTTTTTAAGAATTAGTAACCTTAAATTGAATATCAGATATTTTTTCTTGGACTGGCATGTAATTCTAGAAATGAACCTTAAAATTGAAGTAAACCTAGCTTGTATGAAGATTATATGTGATTATTTTTAATTTGATGTACACTGTAGAAGTTTCCAGCAAGAACTAGAAACATTATGAAATACTGTGTAAGCATGCACTTTGCTTTTTAAGCAGTATGTAGCATATCAGTACTATAAACCCTGCTAGATTTGTCATAGTTATATTTCTGTTGTTTAGTAACTAAAATCAGATCAATTATAGTGGGACTAATAGAGTATATTATTTTGCCAGGAGGGAAGAAAAACTAAATAATTGCTAGATGTGACAGATTGTATGTATGTCACAGTATATAGGTGACATATAATAATTTGAAATGGAAATATCAAGGATTAGGCCATGAGCTAACGTGATTAGCTGTGTTAAAGACTTTCAAGTTCCACTGAATTTTTTCTGCCATAAACTGAGTAGAATTAGAAGAACCAAAAATATACCCTATGTTTTATTGCATGTTCCAGTTACAGGTTTTTCCAATATTCTTAGAAAGAAGAGAGGAGAGTTTTGTATTGCATACAGATCGAAAATATTCTTGTCCGCCCAAACCGTACCTTTTAATTTCAGAAACTTTTGCCTCTGTAATTTAAACGAAATCACAAGTAAAGTTCTCTGTTTGAAGTTTTCACTATAATTTAAACTTCATCACTAGATCCGAGCATTCAGAGGAAGAGCTCCAAACAAACGAAGTTATTCATGTACTTTGCTGCACCAGCTCGCTTCATGAAGCCAATTACATTCTCCAAATATAGCTGGGTAGCCAAACTCACCTGCTGTTAAGAGCAGAGGTTGAGTCATGTAAGAGTAGTTATAACTTTTACTTGTCATTTCTAGACTTTGCTTTCCGTCTCCTAGCCTGACAAGTTTCTGAGGCATCTGCCTGGCAGCCACACAGATAAAACCTCAAGCAGTGAAAGTTCATACTTCAGTCTCCCTCGCAGCCTTTTCAGTTTTTCTCCTACTGACTTGCTTTCCCCAAAAAAGATACCGAAGTATATTAGGAGCTGTTTTAAAAGCATAGTGGCAACTTTCAGCATTACTACTATCAAGATTTTTAGGTTAGTTTGCTATTTGCAATTAATTCCGCCTTTAAAGTTCTTGGCTTAGATTTACTAGCAAACCTCATGTGGCAGCATTGACTTCAGCCATCTCTGGCCAGTTTACACTGTCCCCTTTTCTATTGCTCAACTGGTTTAGTTGCTTGCTGGATCACCCAAGTCAGTATATCCTTTCACTACCTGGCAATCACTATCATGACTCTATCATTATTTTTGCAGCAATATTGATGACTGATGACTGTGAGCACGGGAAACTAAAAATTGCTAACACACTCTTGCTCAACAGCATAGTTTTTGGAGGTGAGTTTTAGTCTTTATTTTTTTCCCCAGAGAAGAAAACCTCTGCCTTCTGTTACCAAGTTTATCCAGAATATTGCCAGTTAGAGGTCTTAACCATTTCAGAAAGATCCAGCCACTTGTAATATTATATTTTTGTCCTTGTGATGGATGACTCTTTAGAGTACCCTTGAATAATAATCTGCCTTAAAGTACTGCTGGTTTAAAACTGAAGGATATTTGCGTTGCCTAATGTTACTCTTAACCTGTAATTTGTAAACTGTGTTTCATATTTCAGGCTCTCACCTATGCCTCCTTTTTGTTTTTCCTTATTTTTGTTTCTGTGCCTTTCTTGTCACATATAAGCAGATTTCACTTATCACCTGTTCAGCTATATAGCAAAAAGCTGAACTAACTAAAATTACCTAAGGCTCACCAAAAAAAACACCAAAAAAACCCCTGAACAAACCACACTTATAAAACTTGTTCCACTCTAATATTTATATTCCAGGACCAATAAATGCTAGTAATTGGAAATACAAATTGTCATCCACGTGTTCACTGACTTTATATCTGTGGCCTTTCACGTTATTGGTGGGGGCAGAAGGCAACCCCAGTTGTTACCTCTTCCTATAAAGCAGCACTGACACGTCCACCTTACGCACTCAACATCTTCAAAGTGCCAGACTCATTTGTCAGTGCCCTGCATCTGGAAAACATCTTTTCTGGAAGAACGTTCTGCAGAATGAAATAGTGTGGGAGGTGAGACTATATTTCTGTAGAATTTAAAAGGGGAACCAAAGATTTTTATGAGGGTAAAAAAGGGCAAACGCAAGAGTTGTGCAGTTGTGACGATATAATGCTATGAAAAACAGAGAAAAGCAACAGCAGGTTTTTCACTCCCTGAGGAAAAAAAAAAATCTACAGTGATATTTGTCTGTATTCAAGGTTCAAAGTTGTATCTTATTCACTACATGCCTAATTTCTGACAGCTTGTTATCCAGGAGAACTCACTATAGTCTGGCTGCTGTGTAGCAGCAACGAAGTTTTTGCATTTAATATCCTAAGAGAAAGTGTGGTAAGGAAGATTAGTCTGAACGTTTGTCAGCAAGCTCTGGCAGACAGATAAACCTTCAGGTTTTTTCTCGGCATTTAAAACAGCAAGAAATAAGATTTGTTCTCTTGGGAAATGTAATCTATATGTCCAGACTTGCTTTAACGCTTTCACAGGCGAGTGAAGTGCCATATAGCAATGTGTAAATATTGAAGCAGTCCGCCCTTTGTTGAGTAAAAAATTGTTTGTACTGTCATAGTGTAGTTTTAGTTATGATGTTGAACTTCTAGATTAAAATGGAAAAACACTGTAGTACAAAAGCTGAATAACATTTTCTCAAATTTGGAGAACAGTACACCCAGGCAACTTGAAGCTCTGCTTTTCCCAAAAGATAAGAGTAGGAATGGTCTTTTCTCTTTTGTCCTGTGTGTTGAGCACTAACAATACATTCTTCCTGAACAATTCATCCTCTTTTTCTCTTGCTTTTTATTCCTTTACACAGGATCTTTATAGTGCAAGGGCTTTGTGTCACAAAAATCTATAAAAACACCATAAAAGAAAGGTTTTACCCAGCTGAAATCCTTAGCCATTCTTATGTGAGAGATGAGCCGAGAGTTTCTAGTCCATGTGTTAGAACACACATTTTATCCACTGTTTAGTGTAAAATGCATTTTGAGCACTAGAACCAGAATGTCTTTCCCAGAAAAACAATTTAACTACTAAATTGAAGTCCTGCTACTGCTTGTTCAGTCTTCCTGAAGCTTAAATATTTTGTTGCACAGCTTCAACAGCAAATGGAGAAAGCATCCATCCTTTCCTACCAATCTAGTAGCTAATAGCTTGTGATTAGACCTCTTTATGGAAGGAGAAAGATCTGGGTTTCAATCATTTAGAAAGGGAAATTGAACTCATGTCTGCTATTCCTCAGGTGACCAATTTAGCTACTAGAATATTTTAAAAACATTAGGCAGCACTCTATTTTCTCTGGCCAGGTTCTCAAAGAAAGTTGTGGTTGTACCTGATCTTGTAAGTATGCTAGATGTGCTTAGCATAAATATAGCTATTAAAACCTAGTATCAGGTAGAATAAACACCTCTTTTTGGGTTATGCTCAAGTGTAGGTATGATCTAGAAACTGAATTTTTCATATTAAGGGTTTGGGCATGACCAGGAGCACAACTCTTGACAACTTGAAGAGTCTACAGTCACAAGGCGACCCTTGCAAGCATAATCTTTTTCAAGGAAACTCAGGGTAGATTTCGGGGAAAGTTGCTTTGAGTTTTGAATTTAAGTGTTTCACTCGCAATTGTGTCTTGATTTAAATGACTGAGGGTATCTCAATATTACAAAGTGCAACCATCCATGAACTAGCAATTCACTAAATGAGTGTGCAGGCTGTGCAACCTGTGGCTGCAGCAGCTCAAGTCTGGAAGCAGTACAGCTGAATTCCTGCAGTGCTACGTTGAAGCCAACTAGCTTTGCTGAAGGGGCATAGCACTACATGGATAACATTCTACTGCTTCAGAACCTGGGTCATTTATGTTAAGATCATGGTGAGATTCAGTTGCTGAGAAATGACAGACATCTAGTGCCATTTCAAACTCCCCGATATCCCACCCATTCTCCCGGCATTCAGGAGGAGCTGTATCCTATTTGTCTACATTATACTAATAACTCAGGTATCCTAAAATGTCCAGAAATCCTAGTACCTTTCAAAGGAACTACATTACTAGTACATTTGTGCTTCAGTAACAAAATCACTCCCCAGGTCCCACTGCTTGGTGTTTTCCAGCCCTTCCAGATGTCAGGTTCACTTCTGTGCTTGTCTCTACACCCACGGCAAAAACATGCTCGTATAGCTTTGCTGGAGGTAGTCCTAGAAATATCTCTTTTTACAAGTTTGATCTTGAAAGGTGTTTAATATTCTTAACATTCATTTAAGATAATGAGGGTTGCAGGTGTACTTGGCAGGACTGTCTTACATGAGTAGTTACCAGTTTATGTGATCAGGTAGAAGACTGTTCATTGTGTCTTGTGTTCTCATTGAGAACACGTGAGTGATATCTCTGATCGATGTAAAGAAATGTCTCACTTATGAAAAATTTGCCTTCGGGACAACATGGAAATAAATCAGAAGCTACCACAGTATCCTTTTGTGGCTTGTATATGACTAGAATTTAAAATGCAATTCTTTTATCTCCAAGAATGACTGAAAAATAAAATGTATTGGATGTTTTATACTCTTGCAAATAAAAAGTGGCTTTATTTAGGACCAGAAGAACATTTCTGTTCTGCTTTCATCCTGTTTCTAATTTGATCACAAACAGGCGATGTTCTTCTGAAACAGCAATCTGCTGGATTTTCTTGACAAGAGAAGCTTGCTTTGAAAGCGCTATTTCCACACTGCTCTGCAGTTTTGTGCTGAGTGTATCACTGTCAAAAAATGTATGTATGTCCACTGGTCAGTATGCAAAGCTTAGACAAAAGAGACTCTTGTTCTGTTCATCATTATGCTCTTGTCTGTGACTCAGTTTTTCCATTTGTTAAATGAGGCCAGTCACACTCAGGTACAAAGTGTGTTGACCTCTACTGTTAAAAAATATTATGGAAAGCCTAGATATTAATAATATTCTCCACAACTATTTAATGAATATATTCTTTTTGAAGATATCTCAGGAAATAAATCAGTTGTGAGGCTGAAGTTCTAGTATGACTCCTTTGATAGGATTTTCATCATCTAGGGAAACAGCTTTCAGAAAACAGTTGCTTTCAGCTCCTGTTGACCTGAATCAAACCTAGTCAACAAATGCAACAAAACATATTTATCCTATTATTAAATTCCCTTATCATCACAGACACAATATATATAATAATTGAAAAGAAAAAAAATGTGGCAATTTTTTTTATTAAGTTAATATCCTCATTGAATGTTATTTTTTTTGCCATGGCTCAAAAAATCTGTTCCCTTTTCTATACTTCAGGATATAAGATATCTCATGAGGAAAACTGGTAGTGTTAGATCTTTTTCTGGGCAAGGTAAATTTGAATTCAAATATATGTATTTCAAATCTTATTGGTTTGGAACGCCCTTTCGTAAGGGAACACAGGATAAATTTTTAATAAAGACTATGATTTTTGGTGGTTTAAAATTTGTGTACCTTATGAGGCTGCATGTTCAGCTTAAAGATATACTTCAGTTTCTGAAAACCACAGCATATATGGATGGCATATATGGCATCCCAAGTTACAGACCTGTGCGAGGACTTTCTCTGACATGTAAAAGCAGTCCTCTTGCAGAAGACCAGCTGTGACCTCTATGTGACTGACAAGGTGTAGCATGGACAAATGAACATAACTGCCGCTGTGGCGTGTGACCTGGAGCCTCCAGTCCAAACTGGATGAGGGCCCATTTGTTGTCTTCACTAGTCCTGGGACAATCCAACTTCTTCCAACATCAGCTGCTGGGCCACGTCCAAACAATTGGAAAAGTTATGCTTAGACATAGCTATGGGGATAAGGTAAAAGGAATTTAGTTGCTTCTAGCAAGAGTGATTTTTTTCTTCAAAATAAAACAGTTTGCCACAATATAGACATAGTAAAATAGTTCCTTTTACCCAGTCCCAGCTCCACTGTTTTGGAGGCAGTCCTAAGGTACTCTTTGTAATGACTTCTTTTGAGGCTTCTTGATAGCAAAACAGTTTTCAGCCTCTCTGACCTGCTCCGGGCTGAGTCGTGCTCTGCACCATCTGCTTGAGGGTGCAGAGAGACCCTTGTGCTTGCCTCTCTCTTTCTTCCTAAGGCCTGATTCCAAGTTTCTGCAACATTACCCGGAATGAATTTCCCTTTCTCTGTGGAAGTCCCTTTAGCCGTGATCACATGCAGCTAAGCCCCAGCTCTCCTTAACTGGCCAAGGTATTTCTCAACAAAATCAGTAATCATTTGGAAAATTATGAGTATTCATTTTACAGATTTCATACTGTTCTCATTCAAATTAGTGGCAACTCTTTCAGCGAACTGCATGGAGACAGTGCTGGGTTAAATCAAACAACCCCATCACCTCAAAAACAAAACCAGAACAATGTTGTGTGTACAGTAAAAACCTGCAGTTTGACATGCCGGAGGGAAAGACAAGGAGAAAATTTCCAGTAATTTTTTTCAGTTTCCATCAGTTCATTAATTTCTTCCTGTTTGTACTTCAGGTCCTAAACACTTTTTTTTTTTCCTTTTCAGAAAATGTTCAGGAGAAAACTTATTTAACACCTCATGGTATGTTGAGCACAAAGATTATGATGTAAAGATTCATACACAAATCTCCCGGAGAGCTGTCCCATTTTGAAAATTGTTCCCAAGTGTTTTGTGTCTCTTTCTTACTCAAAGATTATACGAGTAGCATTTTAATGTTCCAAAACTTCTTGTCTAGTTCCCTAGGAGGATATGAAAATGAAGCCATGAAAGCTAAGCTGTTTTGTACTTATCACGCACACTCTAATTGTATTTCAGAGCTCTGGGATTTAAACAGGACGTCAGTCTTTCATAGCCCATTTGGATATCTTGGTCTTCATATCATGCTGCTGGATGAGTATCAAGAGCGACTGTTTGTGGGAGGAAGAGACCTCTTGTATTCCCTCAGTTTGGATCGAGTCAGCGACAACTACCGAGAGGTGGAGTAAAAAGCTATATATATTAGTCACTTTGTGTTATAATGTGTAGCACAAACTATCAGAGTTTGCATGACTGGAAATGAGATAACGGAGATTTTGCAGATGTTTTGTGCACAAATTTTAAGGTCCTGCTTATATTTTAAAAAAAACCTACTAATTACCTTATTTTCCCCAGTAATAACCCATAAGGGTCACTCTAGGTGAAGCGGTCTGGAGGACATATAGTTATTTCTCACTGCTTTTCAGCATGTTTACAGATGTTTAGAGCATCTCACACTTCTTTTGTATCTGATTTCTGTATCTCCACTATACTATCAAGACATAATTTCTCCTTGGTATTTGTGGGTGACTTTTCCACAGCAAAAGAGAAAATGTAAAAAAAAAAAAAAAAATTAAAAAAGCATATAAATTATACAGGGTATTCAATAGCAACATAAACCATGCAGCTAATTTTTAGCCTTCTTTAGAAACTGGATTTTGCATTGACTTTGATCCAGAGGTGCTATTACATAGTTTCTGAAAGTGGCATTTGAAGGTTACTCAGTGGTCTGTGGGAGAAAGGTGGTTTAAGTCATAATCCTGCCAGAGAGACTGGTACATCATAGAAATGACAGCTGACTGCCAAACTGGCAATTGAAGTGGAGAGTTTGAGTTGATATGAGTCTTGGCTTCCTTAATCAGTTCTGCCCCAACCGTCTTGACTGTGGATAAACAACATCTTGAAATATTTCAGATTTTTCCTTATCTACTTTTTGAAATTTCCCCAAAGTATTTTGATACGTTTTCATTCATTCTCAAATTAGTAAATGAATGAAAAAGTGAGAGTAAATAAAGCCCCTCTGGAGAAATATGATTTTATTGATTTCCATACTGCACTGAGCACTGATGTTTCAAATTATTTTCTTTCTGCCCCCTTGTTGTAAGTGAATATCACTATTCTCATGTTAACACCTTGCTTATTTCCAAGTGTAATTAGCATGTTCCTCTACTGTGAACAGATATAATATGCTTTATCCTTTTTATAAACTGTTGGGGAAAGGCAATTCTAGATATGGGGAAATGGATATACTCAGGGAGGACATTTGAAAACTTGTCTACATTAAAAAAAAAATAATTTTTTTTAACTCCTCAGAGAACAATGTTACATTCTGAGCTTTGCTCTTCCACAGTGAGATATGAGTTAACTCCTTTTTAATTTGATAAAAATTATTAATATCCTGTGACAAGATATTAGAACTCAGGGATATGAAAACATTTAGGAAGCAGTTGTTTCTATAAAATAAGTTTTTTTCCCCCTCTCTTCTTCCCCCTTTGGCAGTAAATCTGTATGAGGAAAGATGACAAGACAGAACACTTCATGCTTCTGTCCAACCACCATCATCCCATCTGGACATATTCCTGAAGTTTGTTGCTCTCCTTCTTGTTGTTTTTAGATGGAAGATCAGCCATTTACTCTGAAACCATACACACTGTCTTGAGACCTGTGTGCAGAGCATAACAAATTAATGGAAGCTCTTCTTGCCTGCTTGCCTGCTTTTATGATGTGCAAAAGATGAGAACCTGGAATAAATTGAGCTTGACGTAGCATGTTTGGAAACATGACCTCACTGAGACTTAACTCCCTTGAATAAAATGGCATGATCTTTTTCCCTTTTCCCAGTGTTCGCTCATTGCAGATCCCATTCAGTGATAGCTAGGGAAAACTTGATTGTCCCACAGCACTATCTGCAAAAGTGTGGAATGAGACATTTCTGTTATACAAGAGCTTAATTATTCAGGTACATTGGGGGAAGTTCCTGGAGTTGAGAGACTGGTTGATTCATTATTACCAAAGTTCTTCATTAATCTGCCTTTAACTGTTGGTTAGCCTTTGACCTTTTTTTTCAGACTAAAGACTTAATAAATCTCAAACACCAGTTATAACCTAGTGAAAGTATAAGAGTGGACGCAAGTTCCTGGGGTTTATCCTCTGGAAATCAGGACGAGTCACTAGCAGCAAGAGATGTTTCACTAAGTTGGTAGCTTTGGGGCAGATTTGCATAGGTGTTTTTTGTCTTCTGTGTTCTAGAAAATAGTTTATGTGTTTTAATTCATTGCCATCCTTATTTCCACAATTTGGAATATGAATATGATCTCTAAAAACCAAATTAAAACCCATTCCCAATCAGAGATGTATTCCTTCTTCTGTAAAATGATCTAGTAATTCAGTTCTAGCAAGCGTTTTAGAAGACCCCCAAAGAAAAACAGCAAAATGCTTAGTGGACGTGAAATGCCTTTGCATTGAGACCTGCCATTGAGGCTGCCAAAGTAAACCAGCATTTCCAAAAACACTCAACTTGTGATGCATATGAGGTATGCATCCTATAAATCTGGATTTAATAGACTACATTTTTCCTTAAGGTTCAATTTTCTTCAGCTTTCAAATACAAAGCAGCACTCTGAGGCCTCATCTGGAGTATTTTGTCCAGTTCTGGGCTCCCCAGTTCAAGAGAGACAGGGAACTCTTGGAGAGCATCCAACGGAGGGCTACAAGGATGATTAAGGGACTGGAACATCTCTCGTATGAGGGAAGGCTGAGAGACCTGGAGCTGTTTTGTCTGGAGAAGAGAAGGCTGAGAGGGGACCTCATAAACATCTATAAATATCTGGAGGGTGGCTGTCAGGAGAATGGAGCCAGTCTCTTTTCAGTAGTGCCCAGTGACAGGACGAGGGACAATGGGCACAAACTGCAGCACAGGAAGTTCCACCTTAACATGAGGAAAAACTTCTTTACTGTGAGGGTGGCGGGGCACTGGCACAGGCTGCCCAGAGAGATTGTGGAGTCTCCTTCTCTGGAGACCTTCAAAACCCGACTGGATGTGTTCCTGTGCAACCTGCCCTAGGTGATCCTGCCTTGGCAGGGGGGTTGGACCAGATGATCTTCAGAGGTCCTTCCAACCTCTACCATTCCATGATTCTGTGATTCTGTAATTCTGTGATTCTGTCATTCCGTGAAGGGTAAATTAATGCCTTTTTCATGTAGGCTATTATCTGTTTGTGTATATGTCTACCAACATTATTCTAAGCATATTTTTTCCTAAGCATTTTCCTGACCACTTTTCAAATACAGTAAAGAAAAGATACATACAAAATGGGAAAAATCTTCCAGGGAAGGAAACTACTGTCATTCTTGTACTGGTTGAGGAATCCAGAGATTCGGGTTGAGCTCTCAACTGTGGCATAGACTTTCCATGCCATCTTGGACAGATTCTCACTTCTTCATTGGTCAAATGTTATTTCCTTTGCCTACTTTGCATTTTTTGTACCCTTTGTATCTCTCATTTCATAAATACACACAAAAACTGTCTTGCTTATAATATTTAACTTATATTACCATAAGTTTTCCAAACAAAGTTACTCACATGCTTTGGTTTCTGTATGAAGAATGCCCTAACACTAACAGCAAGAATGAGGGAGATTATAAAATGTGGATATCAATATTTACAGAGAATTAAAGCCATACAAGTACTCGGAACCTTGTGTAAAGCCAAAGCTTTGGAAGTACCCTCCATGTGACCTTTGCTTTAGCTAAGATCTCATTCCCTTTGACACCACCTTTGGAATAAAAATTTACACATATTTGGGATTTGATCCAAAGTCTTTAAGGCTTGTAATGATCTAACACACTGATAGAGAACTAACTTTGATATCTGGTGCCAAACATATTTTTAAAAGTATTTCAGTTCACTGTAATTGGTGCCAGAGTAGATCTTTGACAGCAAACTTGAACCAATGCCAGTAGTTCACCACCACTGATCTAACAGCTCATAGAGAAGGATGACCTTTGGTTCTACTTTTCATCTCTTGTTGGAGTGAAAATAAACTGTACTTCCTATTTGCCCATAAACTCCTTACAGGTAGTCCTTCTTCTTAGCTTCTTCTTCAAAGAGCTCCTGAAGGTCTTTCTCTCAAGAGAAGCCTTCCTGCTTCTGTAAACAGGCTTGTGCAGGCAGATTTCAATGTGCTGTTTCTGATCTAGTATGAGATAGCTCCAGATTAGGATTTATATCTCTTATAATAAACTATAGAACCCTCATAATATATCCTGCCCCTAGGGAAGCTAGCTGTATTTCCACTCCAGAGCTGGCTGAACACAGGTCTGCAAGAACAGGGCCTGCTTATGCCTCTTTTGGAAACCATGTAGGTTTGTGCATACATTCAAACTGAAATAAGAAGCACAATATTTAACCGTGAGTTTGATTATCCATTGGAACTACCTCCCAAGAGGCAAGATGGCTATGTAGTTGTTGATACATATATATATATATATTTAATATCCAGTCATAACCTGATATTTTTGCAGAATTTGTGCTTCAGCCAAACACAAGTTATGTGTTAATTAAGCACTATTTATTGACTTAAACCAGGGGTGGGATAGTTGAATTGCTTAATTGCTCTGTCATACACTAGAGTTCAAACTAGCTCACACGGTAGTCCATTTTGGCCTAAAGTGCTGTAAAGTTTACATAATTTCTTGAAATTAGTTTTCATTAGACATGCCGTCCTGTTTTTTGAGACTAGTGACTGAATAGAGAAGCTGTTTGGAGACACTAATTAGCATTCCATCTCCAATTAAAGTTTTTCCCCATCTGAATTTGCTCAGAAGCTGTTGTCTGTACTGCCTTATAATTCCATTTTTTCCCATGAAGAATACATTTAAAAGTAGCTTTTCCCTGTCTTTTAAATACAGTGCTAAAATTACATTATCCAGGTCTCAAGGATGATAATATTATGGTGCAAGATGAGAAAACATCACTAAACAGGCAAGTTAAAAATTTACTTCACAGTAATCTGTGGGGATGAAAAGTTTTGAAAAATTATGTCCAAGACAATAATTATGTCAAGCACGCAGCCCAGTGAAATGTATGTTAGTGTGATGTTATTTCAGTCTAGATGAACAGGAAAATTTCCCAACAATAGTTATTGACAGCTTGCCAAAAGATTGTAATCCTGGCAAAGAATCAGTTCAAAGTTAAAGCTGGCAGTTGTTGTAGTTTCAAAGCATAAACATCAAGAAAAATTATACATGGCAGTTTAAAGACTACCATTACAGTTGATTAATATCTGGATTTCTATGCAGTGCAAACACATCCTATCCTACGCTAGTTAAGCAAACAGCAATAATTACATAAATCTAATTAAGTACAGTAAGAACATCTTAGTAAAGTATTACTGCATTGAGCCACTTACTATAGATTACTTTGCTAATGATCAGAACAGACCCAACAGCTCTTCTCAGATGTTTTACTGACCTAAGAAATCTTCATGAAGATTTCAAGATTAAAAAGAATAAAATATGTTTTTTACTTTTTGCAGAGTATTTTTTTACTATACACATTTTTTACTACTCTGCTTAGACCCAAGTTGCATGTAAAATCAAATTTTGAAATTTGTTATGGTAGCAAAATCTGATAAACAGAAGTTTTCTTAGTCTCTAGTCTAAAATAATCTTGAAGGGATTAAAAACAATGCTCATTTATGTTAAGGCTCATAAGCCTCGAAAGAGTTGAGTCTTAAATAATAATTTCTGGATAAATAAAGCTTCTTCAGGAGGCTCATATGTACTTCAGGCAACTGACATGGGCTTGCCTTAGAGGTAGATAATTTGCTACTAACATCTAAGATAGATTCCTATACATTTTCTGCACAACCTGTGGAAAACTTACAGAGATGTCCGTCTGTCTAATTCCTCTGTTAGGCATCTTTTGCTAAGATAAGCCATTACAAGCATCCCAATAGGAAACACATATGGTTGAACCAACACAGAACCAGGGCTTCGTTTGGAGAAGGTTTTGTGCAGTAGTCACTTAGGAAAGCACATACCTAGCAGCAGTGGTAGTTACAGGGAGAGAGGGTAGCTCCTGTTACATATTAGCGTTTTGATTAGGGTGACTCACCCAGGAAGCAAAGCCCTCCATCTCTGCAAGAGATTTGTGCACACATCACCTGCTTCTCATTAGATCATGGAACAGACCCTCCTGGAAGATATGTCAGAACACATGGAAGACAGAGAGGTGATTAGAAACAGCCAACAAGGCTTTGCCAAGGACAAATCATGCCTGACTAACCTAGTGGCCTTGTACAATGGAGTGACTGCATCATCTGACAAAAGCCAGACAAGAACAGATTTTGTCTAGCTATTCTGTAGCTAGACAAAGGAATAGCTACAGATGTCACCTACCTAGTCTTCTGTAAGGCCTACGATTCTTACCTGTAACTGGAGAGCTATGGATTTTAATGGATGTACTACTAGATGGATAAGGAATTGGCTAGATGGCTATGTCCAAAGAGGTTGGACATTGGACATTGTCAATGTCTAATGGCTCAATATCCAAGTGGAAACTAGGGTCCAGAGGAGGGGCATGAAAATGACCGGAGGGCTGGAACACCTTTCCTATGAAGAAAGACCGAGAGACTTGAGGTTGTCTAACCTGCAGAAGAGAAGGCTCTAGGGAAACCTTATTGAGGCATTTCAATATAAAAAGGGGGGTTATAAGAAAGACAGAGACTTTTTGCTAGGGCCTGTAGTGGCAGGGAAAGAGATAAAGGCTTTAAACTGAAAGAGAGTAGATTTTTTTACAATGAGGGTGGTGGGACACTGAAATAGCTTGCCCAGAGAAGTTATGGCTGCCCCATCATTGAAGTGTTCAAGGTGAGGTTGGATGGGCCTTTGAGCAACTTGGTCTAGTGAAAGATTTCCCTGTCTATGGCAGGGTGTTGGATTAGATGATTTTTAAAGGTCTCTTCCAACGCAAACCATTCTATGATTGATTCTATGATTCTGTGCTCAGAGCTAAATTCTTGTTGCTTACACTGCAGCTGCTTTTCAACATTCCAGATAAAGCAGGAGCACTGGGTTACCTCTTTGGCTTTTTTCTCCTAATTTTGTGCATGCATTTAATTCAGTATGTCTCAAGTGGAAAATGTGTATATAAAATGTTTTCAGTAGAACTGGGACTAAAATACAAAATAATTACCTACAGACACTGTACATAATATTAGGTTACAGAGTCAAGTGTTTCATTCCTTCTGTGGTTTTTCTGGTCCTAACAGCCACCTATACCTGACATGGGCAAAAGCCCCCATTTTAGCCTGCTAGTTGGAACATTTCTTTGGGAAGTGGAAGCTGTGACTTCAAACTTTTAGGCTTAAGAGATCCTAGAATTCATATCTCCTGACTTAGGCACTTTGGTTGCCTATTCAGTCCTTGACAGTGAGTAAAGTAAACAACTGTGGACCCTGAGTTTTGCACTGAGTGAACCAGGAATGGTGTGATCAGAGTGACTGGATGAGTGCTCTCATGGGAGTTCAGCAGAGTTCAGATACCTCCCCAGATAACACAGCAACAATACAGAGCCTAGGTGAGAGTTACTTCTGATCATACATAAATGACTATAAGATCATCTGACTGAATACAAATGTTCTGATTAATTTTAGGTACTTTGCAAGATTTAGATGTTGTCTGGACATCGGTGGTCTGATTTGGGCACTGAGACCTGAACACTGACAGGCTGCTGAAGTTGGCGAGAATAACATATAGCTTTAAGCACTAGGCCTCCAGGATTTATAATTTATCCCCATTTTTCTTGCAATTTACTTTTCTTATAATTTATCCCCAGATTTTCTTGAGTTAGAATTATTTCAAGAAAACTAAGATATTAAAATTACAAAAAATGAAGAAAAACAAGCCTAGCAGAAGAAGGACTTAATTTTAAAATGTTTTGCAGATAGTATAATAATTTGTGATTGGACTATTGACAAAAATGTCTTAATGATGATATTCATGTTTTGATACTTATTTGATTTCAGCCAAGCCTGATTTCACTGAAGTGAACATGTTTTTGTTTTCACTTTTAAAAGTTCTAAGAAATGAAGTAATCATTCCAGTCTGCTCAGTCATTGTTTAACATTGTTTTCATCCAAACAAATCATGCATCTGGAATGAAACATAGATTTTATACAGTAGGTAACTGAAAAAATTCTCACGTGTAATTTGACTTCACTTCTAGTAATTGACTGTGAAGAGCTGATCCTACTCCCATGAGGTTAATTGCTGACCCTCATTAACTTCACTGTAAACTATTTTCTCTCCTAAGAGTCACTTAAAGCAGGAAATCAGTAGTTCAGAATGAATATTTTATGTTGAAAGTCACTGACAATTTAGCAGAAGCATTTGTACTGAATTTATATAAAATGTTCTGTACATTAACTTCCTTTAAGTTCTGTTGGCTAGTATTAAGTTTGCTGAGTTACCCTAAGTAAAACAGTTGTTTCAACAAAAATATTTCTTACTTTATTGTAAACTTTTATAGATATTTAAAAATATAACTAGAATATTTTACTTGAAAAATTTTCAAAAAGTAACAGAAACTTGATTAAACTTTATAACATACAATTAAAAGTGTATATACAGTATGATAAGTATAAAGACAAGTACAAAGTCCTGCACCTGGGACAACGTAACCAAAGTACCCAGTACAGACGAGGATCTGTGTGGCTGGGGAGCAGCCTTGTTGAAAGGGACCTGGAGGTCCTGGTGGACAACAAGGTGAACATGAGTCAGCAGTGCACTGCTGCAGCGAGGAAGGCAAATTGGATCCTGGGCTGCATCCACAGGGGCATTACTAGCAGAGATAGAGACATGATCATCTCACTCTAGTCACTGCTTGTCAGGCCACACCTGGAGTACTGTGTCCCATTCTGGTCCCCACAATTCAAGAAAGATGTGAACAAACTGGAAAGGGTCCAAAGGAGGACCACAAAGATGATCAAAGGGCTGAAGAAGCTGCCCTACAAGGGAAAACTGAAGGACTTAGGTCTTTTCTCCCTGAAGAGGAGAAGGCTCAGGGGAAACTCATTACAGTATTCAAGTACTTAAAGGGCAGCTACAAAGAGGACAAAGGATCTCTCTTCATAAGGTTGGACCAGATGATCTCTTGAGGTCCCTTCCAACCTGGGCTGTTCTATGATTCTATAATTCTGTTCTATGAATCTTTCACAGGAAAAGTAGTGGAAAAGTTGGCTTGATATGATGAGGCTGACAGTTGAATGATTTTTTATGTTTGGGTTTCTTTCCCTCAGATCCATTGGCCTAGTACACCTCTGCAGGCAGAAGAATGCATAATTAAAGGAAGAGATGCTGTAAGTATCATTAATTACAAATCAAATACACTTTAATTACACCAGTGGTTGGTCCAAAACAAGGATTCAGGCATCCCTAAACTTCAGAGAGATCAAAGCACAGATATAATTCTAAGTGTTGCAGCTTAAAAATGAGTAACAGTGAACACACTGAATTATTAGTTTAATTGCTTTTCAAGCCATAAATGGGCAAGGAACACTTTTGATCATCTGAACTTTCTCCTAATTCTTTTTTCTGGTGATATCAAAAAACATGCCTTAATAATTCTCCTTTACCATTTCTGTTTCCCTTTCTTTTCCTACACATAGGATACCTCCTCCATTAAATTTTTTCATGTTCTAATTTATCTTTAAAATTCACATTCTCTAGAATAATTTCAAAAAAACACTTAAATTGTTAGCAATTATAAAATATGCTCTAAAATGTTTTACCCTATAGGTTTTATGGTATATTAATAAAAATATTCAGTTTTAATGAGCCCCAAAACTGTTTTGTTCTTGTGATCCAGCGCTTTGGCTGTAATTGGTTCCTGGGGAAAGACCTGAAAGCTCACTGACATACAGCAGCTGATATCATTGACACCACAGATGAAAGTTCTTCTGGATGGGAGCTCTCTAATTTTGCAGTGCACCAAGCTCATTATCTGCACCTCATAAACACACAGCAAGTACGACACCTAATAAATCCCCCAGCTGAGAGAGCTCACACTGTACCGAAGGATTTGAAAATGATGATAGTTTTATAGCAACAGTGACAGGAACGTAGGACATATAAGGGCACATGCACAGTTTTCCCACACAAACACAGCAAACAGGCAGCCTTGATGATAACCACAACAAATTCCCAGTGAAGATTAGGAAGCTATAAAGATTCCTGTTGCGGTACAAGCATGAGAACTGTCCACATCAAGGGAATCAGTGAACCAGATTAGAAAATAACAGTAATAAAAACTCCAACTCGATACTTGACTCTTTACATTCACCTGGCCTAGAACTGATCCTTTTTGAAGTATCTTAAAAGTTCATTATATTTTTCTGGATGCTTTTGTACCCTTGAGAATGGGTGTGGTTGGCTTTGGGTGAAAATGGTGGTTTTCTACATTATCCAAACTTGGTGGTTATATTAAATGAATCCAAACCTCAAATTCTCTGAACTTTATTTAATACTACCTCTCAGAATAGGTTATTACAGTTAAAGCTGCGTCATCTTTCCTTTACTACATGATGGGATTTATTTTCTGCCTCTTTGACAATATTCTTTGTGTTAAATAAATATAGAAATAGGTACTGTTTTTCCAATGTAACGTAAAGGTATCCCCCTCAGACTCATGAGATTCCCTAATACTCAAAATCTTTTTCAATCCAGTCTGTTATTTTAAGTCTTCAAATTTACATTGTAATGAATGGAATAATTTTAAAAAAATAATGTGTTTCCCACATCTCCCTGTACTATGAAAGCCATGTGTCTCTATTTTTTAAAAGAAAATCACAGATTTTTTAAATAAACACAATACTCCATAACTGGAGGCTTTAAGAAAAGCTGCTAAAATTGTAAAAGCTGGAAATATTGTAATACCAAAGAATATCCTCATCCTCACATGAGACCTAATTATGTGTGGGACTTTGTGAACGAGTAAGACCAATTAATTCCAGGGAAACCTTATAATGAATGATAATTCATTATAATCAAACCTTATAATGAATGAAAACCTTTCATTATCATTCTTGGTATTCAGTAAGATAAATTGCTCAACCTGAAAGGAATCTAAATCTAAATAATCTAATTCAGTAAGATAAATTGCTCAACCTGAAAGGAATCTAAATTTGAATCAAAAACTTTCCTATTACTTTTCTTTCCACCTTCATTTTTTGTACCTGTAAACCAATATTGGCTTAATGGCATTATGTCTTAAAATTAACCCTTTGCTGTTTCTAATGTTATTTTTCGCTCTGCAAAGTCTCAGAAAAAAGTTACTCATCAGTGTTCTTTTAAATCTTTTTGCTTATTTCCATACTGTTTCCTTCTTTATTTTCCTCTGCAAAAGAACTGTTACTCAGTGCATAATTAATATTTAATAGAACTGAAAATGTTGTAGTAAGTACCTCAGTGTTGAGGTACTTCATGTGTTCTCTGCTACCTCTTTCAGTGTAACAGAACAGGCCACTTTTACAAGCACTTACGCCCTTTAAAAGTTACCAGTTCATCTTGTAGCAGTAAAATTGCAAGTATTGTAGTCATAAAGACAGCTTCAGAGAGCTTGTATCAGACTCAATAGGGCAGTTAGAAAAGCCTTGTCTTAACAGCATGTGCATCATCTTAAATTCTGGCCACACTTTTCTGATCTGGATCAAGCCAAGGAAAAAATCCTTGTGCTCTCATCTAGTGTGCCAGGAAAGACACCTACTGGCCTGTGGTGTGAGAGCTTTTGATCTTTTCAATTATTTTATCAGAATTGGAAATAATTCAAACATAAAAATCAAATTCTGCAGTGATGACTAACAACTCCTTCACACTGGGAAGTTTCAGATGAATAAAATTCCACAGATCTAATAATATCTCTACAGACCCTCCTAAAGAAAACCACAACACTTAATTAATATAGTAGGAGGAAAACTTATTTTAATGTCCCCTTGGCTGATGCATCTCTTTCTTGTTATGTGTGCATGATATTATTAGTGGGGTCAACAGCAATGCCTAGTTGCCTGACACTTCCCAAAATAGCACCTTTTTTCATTTGTTTATACATGATAAATTTATCCATTTAGAATGACTTTTTTCTATATTTGGTATCTGCCTCATCCTGCTTTTTCTGCAGAAAATTCCAGGCATTTCTATGAAGGTGCACGAGAAAAAATGTGTAATTTTTGCCCACTTAAAAAAAATCCTAAAATATCTCTACTTCAATGGGACAAAGATCAAGAGCTGCAGATATATGTGGATAAAAAAAGAAACCATGGAGTAAAGACCAGACCACCACTGAGAGAGAACAGAAGGGATAAGTCAGGAAGGTCATACTTAGAGGGGAGGGAGAATGAGGAATATCATCATTTATTTAAATATTATTTAAATATAATATTTAAAAATGGCAAAACGTCATAAAATTCCTGTGTATTACCATTCAGCTACCACCAGTCAGCAAATGTTTCTGAAATTCACATACAAAATGGGCATCTCTGTCTTTGAGCACTGATCCATGCGTAGAGGATCACATCCCACTAATCTCAACTCATTCTTCTCTCAATTTCCTTAACAATTCAAATAGCAGATTTTTTTCAGTGGGTCTAAAAAATTTTGTCCAGATGAGAGACAATGTGGATACCATGTGAAGGAAGACTTTTCATGCAGGTTTTTTAGTTTACTTTTTAAAAAAGTAACAAATTAGACAAAATTACAAAAGTAATATATTGCACGTTTTATTTGACCTTTGCATATACATAATATTTAACTACACAATAGGTTACCTGCCTGTGTATGTTACCTGCTTCTTTCAATTAGCATGTTATATCTTAGAATCATAGAATTATAGAATAGTTTCAGTTGGAAAGGGATCTTTAAAGGTCATCTAGTCTAACCTCCCTTCAACTAGATCAGGTTGCTCAGAGCCCCGTCCAATCTGACCTGGAATGTTTCCAGGCATGGGGCATCTACCACCTCTCTGGGTAACCTGGGCCAGGGTTTCACCACCCTCATTGGGAAAAATTTCTTCCTTAGATCTAGTCTAAATCTGCTCTATTTTAGTTTAAAACCATTACCCCTTGTCGTGTCGCAACAGGCCCTGATAAAAAGTCTGTCCCCATCCTTCTCATAAGCCCCCTTTAAGTCCTGGCAGGCTGCAATAAGGTGTCCCCAGAGCCTTCTCTTCTCCAGGCTGGACAACCCCAATTCTCTCAGCCTGTCCTCACAGCAGAGTTGTTCCAGCCCTCGGAGCATTTTTATGTCCTCCTCTGGCCCTGCTCCAACAGGTCCATGTCTTTCCTGTGCTGAGGGCTCCAGAGCTGGATGCAGTACTCCAGGTGGGGTCTCATCAGAGCAAAGTAGAGGGGTAGTGTCATCTCCCTCAACCTGCTGGCCATGCTGCTTTTGATGCACCACAGGAGACAATTGTCCTTCTGGGCTGCGAGCGTACATTGCTGGCTCATGTCCAGTTGTTCATCCACCAGTACCCCCAAGTCCTTCTCGGCAGGGCTGCTCTCAATCCCTTCATCCCCCAGCCTGTGCTGATACTGGGGGTTGCCCTGACCCAAGTGCAGGACCTTGTACTTGGCGTTGTTGTACCCCATGAGGTTCACACAGGCCCATTCCTCAAGCTTGTCCAGGTCCCTCTGGATGGCATCCTGTCCCTCAGGCATGTCAACCCCACCACTCAGCTTGGTGTCATCTGCAAACTTGCTGAAGGCGCACTTGATCCCACTGTCTGTGTAATTGGTGAAGGTATTAACGGTACTGGTCCTAGTACGGACCCCTACGGGACACCACTCATCACTGGTCTCCATCTGGACATTGAGCCATTGACCACTGAACCACCTATCAGATCCATATCTCTCCAATTTAGAGAGAAGGACGTTCTGGAGGACCATGTCAAAGGCCTTACACAAATCCAGATAGATGACATTGGTAGCTCTTCCCTTGTCCACTGATGTGGTCACTCCAATCATAGGAGGCCACTAGTTTGGTCAGGCAGGACTTGCCCTTGGTGAAATTATGGTGCCTGTTTCAAATCACCTCCCTGTCCTCCACGTACCTTCAAGGTGAATGGTTAAGGAGAATCATGTAGCAAAGGAGAGTGTTCTTTAATATCTTTATTTATTTGTTGGAGCAGTTGGAAGACTTACACTGCATGGCACAAGGGTTTGAAGAAAAAAGAAAGATTGTTTCTTAGTTTTGAACCCAATGTGCATTTGCAAGAGCTGAACTCTGCCCACGGCCCTGCCACAGACACTCATCCTCTGTGACATTAAGTTCTTGCAGATGGTCAGTAAGACCCAGGACTGTTCTCATATAAATATAGCAGTCTGAAGCCTAAAGTAATCATCAGTGAAGGACAGCAAATGTTCTTTTGAACATCTGAAATTCCTCCACTTTGTTTTACATATTCATTTTGGTATAGAATTAATTGCCTTTTGGAGATGTCTGGCCTTCTTTGTTGACTATTGAAAAAGCCTGAGAGAATAACATAAACTACATGTCTAAACCTTAGAATAGCGAAAGTTAGCTAAGATTAATCCCATTATAATTGTTTCCTTAAACTTGGTGTCAGTGTCTTAAAACCCAGGGTCTGAGTTGCAGAAATGTTGAGCAATGAGTGGAAAAGAACAGAAATTTTGCTCCAAACATAGAATTTATTTTAAAATGTTAAATACTCTGTAAAACCAAGTCCCAGGAGTCCCAAAATCAGTGGATACTTTTATCTCTGTGTCTCCATTTCTAATATAGCACAGAAAGGATAATGACCCCACATCTCAAAGGGATGTTTGAAAAAATTTTAATTGTAATATTTATGAATCTGCAAATACAATAATGAGTCCCAGAGTATTGTCCTGGGGGAAACGAATAATTTCTTACTGAAAGGGGGGTTTTAACAGTGGGAACAGATAAATCATGAGGCTATAAAATTAAAAAAAAAATTGATTAGCAATTAATTACACAAGGAATTAATGGTGCAGTGGTCTTACAGAAAAAATGTAAGAAAAAAGTGTTATTTTTCTTGAGATAAATTTTATTTAACTTGAGAGAGAAGCCATTTGCTGACTATTCACATCTCATGCTCCGAATCTAATGTCTAGTCCATCTAATAATACTCAGTAAAAAAAAAAAAAATTAGATCTACAGAATATCTCTGAGATTAAAGGAACATAGAACTGTGTTTTATAACTTAATAACTCTAACTGGTTAAGCACCTAAGATGAGTTGTGATAAATCAGTGCTCTAAACTTTTTTTCATGTCAAAATTGTCCATCCACTAATTTGGTGGCACTGGGGTACTAGCATGAAGTGGGAGAAATAAGATTTTATATTTAACAGAATAAAAAGTTTCAATATGCAGAATATCACCTAAGGGCATTTGAGATATTAAAAAAAAGTCTTTTAAAAAAAGCTAATATTTTCCTATGTTTATTTTCTATGTAAACTAGGATGAATGTGCAAATTACATCCGTGTCCTTCACCGATACAACAGAACACATCTTCTAGCTTGTGGAACAGGAGCTTTTGATCCACTCTGTACTTTTATTAGAGCTGGACATCCATCAGAGGTAAGAAATTTGTTTTACAGTAGTGACTCTTCTGGTCTGGATTCCAGCAAAGCCTCTATGGTTAAAAATAAATATTTAAAATCAAGTTCTCGGCGTTCTCACACAAACTATACAAGAGATATTTCCATTGATGAAATGTAATGCTGGTGTAAAATTCATGAAATGTAAAATGCTGGTCTAGTTCATGACTAGAGGAACTCACTAACTATTGAAACTACATTTTGGAGAATTATGCAAAGAACTCAAAGTCATTTTCATCTTAGATTTTTTTTACTAGATAAGCTGATACAGCAATTCTTACCAAATTTATTAAATATTTGGGGGGTTTTAGCTAAATCTGCATTTTTTAATGAAATTATACACCATATAAAAAACATATTACTTTGACGGGAGACAGAATACTGTAATAATTTTTTGTTAAATTCAGCTTCTTCGCGTTGATCATATCCAGCAAGTGTGTGTTAGCTCCTTAATTACACAACGTAGCTGAGTGAAACTACTTCAGAGACGGTCATTAAATGCAGTATATAATTGATTTTGTCAATGTATTTCTTATGCAAAAAGAGAAATTGCCTGGATTTTTCAGAAATTTGTATCCCTTCTGTCTCATTCATATTAGATCAGAGTTAAAGAATCAGCTAAGTTACCAAGCTCTCATTTTAAGTTAGTGTTTAAGCCTCCTTAGGCATTCAACAAAATCCTGATTATATGCAACCTATGTGTTGCTACATGGAGAATGCGGACTGGTTGATCCTGCTTATATTCTGCTTTCTTGCATCCTTGTTTCATCACACTCCCATTGGCAGTCTAAAAAATATATGGAGTTTATTAATATATTTTGAAATACTTGACATAAAAAAGCCTTCTAGAAGGGATGAATTTCTACAGCTGTTACCAGATTGAATCTGTGGACAAGTTATAATTTACATTACTAGGTTTGGACCTTGGAAGTCTAGACTTAGTGAAAATTTGACACTCAAAGTTATTCCTTATCATATACTTTGTAATGCTGAAGAAATAATTTATTCAATTATATGGTAAAAAAGCTGGTAAGGGACCCCACTGAGCTGCCGTGCAGCCAGAGGAGGATTTCACTAGGAAGCTAGAGGTACACATATGATGACCACTTCAGGAATCTGACCAGGGATTCTTGATCATGCACTTTGTGAGGTGGGACTTAATAGATGGAGAACATGTGTAGCCCAAAGGTAAGATTGTTTTTTACTGGCAAATGTCAGGAAGAGACAATGATCTTGCTTAGTTGGTTCATGTTTAGTGATGTCTCCTGGTAAAGCTGAGCACTTGTTACGGAGCTGGTGTTAAAGCACCATCCAAGAGACTTCTTGCTTCCACCTATGTCCAGGAGTGGGATTTTCAAGCTGATTGCAATTATATGATTCTGCGTTGGAAGCAGGTTAAAAATTGTGGATATTATTTATAAAATAATACAGAGTGAACCATAAAGACCAACCTTACTGATGACCATGAGGAAAAGTAAAACTTCAAAATAGATAAAGTGACAAGTGCTTTCCTTTCCATTTCCAGATATTTCAGAACATTTGCCAAAAACTTTAAGCTTGTGTGTGTATATATATACAGAAAAGAAAATATGAAAGAGTTGCGTTTCATGTTTTATGCAGCTGAACCTCCATAAATTGGAAAAACTCTCTTTTTACTAGAAAACTAAAGCTAAATTTTGAATTATGTTTGATTTTTTTCTCAGTTATTCCACATGAGAATTACCCAGTTTATCAATTCATAAATAATATATTTTCCCTAATTCTTTCTCTCACAAATTTCAGCTTAAGGTCTCCAAACCAATCTGGTTTTATTCTGTCTCTTACGTCACTTTAATTGTTGTACTGCACATTTCACTGACAGTTACAATCCAGACTTGTCCCATACCTACAGTATTGTTTATTGGTCTATTGGTCAGAACAGCAGGAAAACAGAGGACAGCTTCTAGAGCTGATTTAAAATAAACACTTGACTTGAATAAATATTAGTTACAGATATAGAGTTTTTAAAGTGTACTTATATATAAATTATTTACATCAGTAAAAAAGATTCAAATAAGCTAATAAACTTTTCTGAGAAACAATCTCCAAGGGTCCAATCCATGTTGTGCACCTCCAACTGCTGTTAAAATCAGAAGCATCTCAAAAGTTAAGACCCCCGCACAGCACTTACATCTGAAGTTATCTGAATTGCAGAAACACACTGTCTTCTAAAACTGAGGACGGAACTAAATAATAAACAATTTTAAAATAAGGCAACTTTGCATGTCCTCTTTGCTCCTCTCATGAACCTCCTGTCAGGCTTCCTAGTACAGTTTAAAGGAAGCAATCTCTGTATATTTAGGAACACTATTTAAGAAAGCATAAGCAACAGGCTAATAAAAATAGAAACCAAACAAACAAAAAATGAGAAACAAGACTCCTATATAAGAATGTGTGGCCCATGATGCTCCCCTTATGTATCACTGTCCTTCCTTCCCTTCCTTTTGTTTATTATTCTCCCTTGTTAAGCTGAGGTTACAAAATTTTACCCACACTGAAGTCATGGGAAAATTACCATTTTTCTGTTTGTGTAGACCAACAGGAAATATATTTGCTACACTAATAAGTGGCTATATTAGTTTCTATTATCTGAAAACCTGACTCTCGGGATTAAAAAAGACAGGTGCTATGTGTGTGGTAGGTTAAAAATAACACATGGTATGTGATTGAGTGGGCAAATTGTAATCTTGCTTTCTTTGACCGATAGGGATGTTGTGTAACTGCAAGAAGTGAAGGGACAAGATCCTTCCTCTGAAAACTGCAGTTCAGTCTCTGCTGGTGTCTCTGTTTGGTCAGAGTATCCCAGTCCAATGACTTCCGATTGTCTCCCCATTTCTTCCACCTCAACTCTCTTGCCTCTTTCTCACTGTCTGACTATGATGAAAAGGAGAGTAACAAATGAAGCAGTCTTAAAAATATAATGATACTATTTCATTCTGAAACAGGAACCCACACATCTTTCTTCAAAAACTAGTAAAATTCAGACTTTTTATTTGAAGGATAAACACTGGTTTAAATATGCAGTTATATGCCGTTAAATGCAGTTCATAATATGCAGCTAGCTGAAAGGAACATGTTTTAGATATTGTTGGCATTTCTTATTAAATATATTGAACTTCAATATAAGTAAAATCTAACTAAGTAACACAAGCTGTATATTGGGCTTTTTATACATTTGAACAATGACGCTTTGGCAGGCATGTTGAGGTCTAAAGGGTGGCAGGTAAAAAGGGAGCCCTTATAGAAGATTCTATGTGTCTAGATACCTAGCTAAACACAGCATATGAAGTTAGATTCACTCTTCCATACAGAACTATGAATCAGCAGTATCAACATAGAGGAAATATTTGCTCTGGGGTCAGGGACTTTAGCCATAATTTTCAGTAGTGCTTCCTGAGTTGATAGCAAAGGGAAGATGTGACCCTCAGTAAAAACCGCAGGGTTCTTAAATGACAAACTGTATATAAATACAAATTAGAGATGAAGGCAATTAAGAACATGATAGAATAGCAGGACTATATTTTCTATAACTTTTCCTCTTGCAATTTACTGAGCAGGCAAAAGAGGAACAGTCTGGTGGAACAAAATATCTATCTGAGGCTCTTGTTCTTGCTGTGTACTAGTCCCATGTTGCAGGAAAATTATTTTGTTGTTGGCTTGCAACGGATGTTTACCTAAAGTAATCCATTTCTGAATACCCATTTGGTAAGAAAACTAAGCATTGCAGTTCTTCCTTTGAACAGTGAGAATATCTGAAAGCCATGATCATGATCATAATCATACCATATGGCATCCCCATCTAGCATTCTGCTTTCTGCATAAAGTCTTACATTCTTATGCAACTACAAACTCATATTTTTGTTTTTGAGAAAACTCATGTTTTCTTATCCAAAACCAGGTTTGAGCTGTGTCTTGCAGAACACTGAGTTCTTGTCAACAAATAGTGAACCCAAAAGGAGATTTTTGTCTCAAAAACTAGACAAAATGTATTGCCTCACTGGCAGACCATTACTCATTGGAATTTATGGAAAATCAGAACCATTAAGTTTCTCAAAAAAAACCCAATAAAAATGTCCATTCTCCTAACCAGTCTCTCTAGAAAATATTAATCTAACTTACTATGTAGTAGCTGAAATGTTCTCTAAAATATTTCACAATCAAATTGTGTTATGATACATTAGCATTATAGAAATGCTTCTTTCATGCTTTTCATAGTTTATAGAAATTTCATGATACTATTTATTTTGTTTTAATAAAAATAATTATATTTTAATATGTTGATCATATAAAACAACAAGCAATAAACATTGTGTTGTACCATGAAAGTCTAACCAAATATATTTTTCTAAATCAACTTAATTATCTATTCTATCATACTCTTTATATACATTTAAAAAATTGAACATGTAATGGTTTAACACAGTCATTCTATTGTAATATGGGTTTAATTAATATTGCTTTGGAATTCCAGGCTGTTCACTTTAGTAAAGCTGTTGCCAGATATTACCTTTCTAAAAATACAGAGTTATAGTCACGGACAGCAACATGTAGCTTTTTATCTTTCTCTCTCTTTCTAATTACTTTGATTATGATTAATGTAACTTTCACAAATTTAAACATTTCAGCAAATTACCCAATGTTTTGCTGCCATTTAGAAATAAATTACAAATTTGGAAAAATAGGAATGCTGACTTTGCCGACAGAACAACTATTGGTGTTTTCAACAGATCAAAGAGGAGGGCACAAAAACATCAGTGAGACGGAACAGCTCTCGTATGGGGACAGGCTGAGAGAGTTGGGGTTGTTCAGCCTGGAGAAGAGAAGGCTCCAGGGCGACCTTATTGCAGCCTGCCAGGACTTAAAGGGGCTTATGAGAAAGATGGGGACAGACTTTTTAGCAGGGCCTGTTGCAACAGGGCAAGGGGTAATAGCTTTAAACTAAAAGAGGGCAAATTTAGACTAGATCTAAGGAAGAAATATTTCATAATGAGGGTGGTAAAACCCTGGCACAGGTTGCCCCAAGAGATGGTAGACGCCCCATCCCTGGAAACATGCCAGGTCAGGTTGGACGGGGCTCTGAGCAACCTGGTCTAGTTGCAGATGTGCCTGCCCATTGCACAGGGGTTGGACTTGATGACTTTTAAAGGTCCCTTCCAATCCAAACTATTCTATGATTCTATGATTCTATATTACAAAATCTTGTCCAAAAAAACCATAAGCAAGTTAATTGCAAGCCAGTAAGTGAATTCTTTATCACTGACTGAGGGGAGACCTCATCGCTCACTACAACTACCTGAAAGGAGGTTGCGGTGAGGTGGGTGTGAGTCTCTTCTCCCAGGTAACTAGCGATAGAACGAGAGGAAATGGCCTCAAGGTGCGCCAGGGGAGGTTTAGATTGGATATTAGGAAAAATTTCTTTATCGAGAGAGTGATCAAACATTGGAACAGGCTGCCCAGGGAGGTGGAGGAGTCACCATCACTGGAAGTGTTTGGAGAACTAGTAGACGTGGTACTTCAGGACATGGTTTAGTGGGCATGGTGGTGTTGGGTTGGTGGTTGGACTTGATGATCTTGAAGGTCTTTTCCAATCCCAATGATTCTGTGATTCTGTGACTTCATGAAATTCTTCCAAATGTCACAAATCTATGCAGGTCAGAAAAGGCTAGGTTCCTCCAGTTTCTTTTTTTCTACCATCCAGAAATGAAAGAGATCTCATTTCATTAAAATCAACATTTTTTTTCAGAGGAAAGCAACAATAAGGCACCCTGCACTACAAATTTCACATGATGAACTGCATATGCATCCTTCCTATGCAAACTATATGGTGACAAGATAGAGCTGATTCCTGGAGAGGAAGGCATCTCTGCATGACAAAACCGTATGAGGGAATGAAAGTCATGGGAAGAATTTTTCTTCCAGAACATGTTGTAAATTTTTATTATGTACATTGAGCTGTCAGAGTACCATTTTCAATGCCTCATCTAACTCAGTTAACTGCCTCCAGTTGTATTTCTCCACCTGAGAAGGCTGATGGACTGTCACCCTTTCCACAAAATGCACTGTTTCCTGGGAGTCTCTTCTAGGTGTTCCTAATCTGATGTATTCCTTATTATGCTACTTCTTCTTCAATTAGCCAGGTGAGATTCTGCTTATCAGGGAATAACAGCTCTAAAGTCTAAGTCTTTAAGGCTTGTTAGAAAGGCATCGCCTGTAGTGAAGCAGCAGGTTTATTTGCTTGGAGAACAGTTCTGTCAGGTTGGAATTTCTTCTTTCTTGTTTACTGGATGTGGGAAGGGGCACTTCTTTTTCTACGTATTCTGTGATTCCAAGCAAAAACAGGGTAAGGTTCAACTGTGTAATAAGCTTTTCATTTGCCTCTCCACCCCAAACAAATGTAGGCAACATGAGCTCCTCAGCTCTTGTTTAACAAATTGAAGTGAATTAACATGGAAGTTAAGAGAGAATGTTTCAGTCATATCTCAGTGTAATTTTTACAGGACACCATTTTTCTGCTCTTGACCAGCACTCAGAAACGTCATCATTCTTTCAGCTTTGTTAAGAAACAAAATTGTATGTGTATTTATATTTATTATTTTAGGATATTGTTTCTGATGTATTTTTATAATCAAAACAAACAACGCTCTGCCCAGTTACTCCCTCTCCATGCTTTTTCCTATTACCTCATCTCTGCTCTCAGTTTACAGAGGATTAAGGAGGAGGAACATTTGTTTTCACTGACCAAACAGAAGTGGGTGTTGGTCAGTCCTTCATTAGATAGAATGTGTGATGAATTCATGCCCTGAAAATATTTGCTGAGAGACTCAGTGTCCCTCTGCATGGATAAAAGCCCACCACTTAGAATGCCATCCACTAAATTTTAGCAGATTTTTCAACTCACTCTACTTTCAGAATTGAATCTGCAATCTTAAATATTACAAAATTACTTATTTACTGCAGTCCTCTCTATCTATAGTCCATGTGAAACTAGTCATTAAGCTGTGTGATGTTTAAACCAATATCAAGTGTTCATATATATGAAGTGTTGCCAAGTAAGCAACACAGTGTCATAGAATTTTTTAGCAGAGGGGTTCATTACATCATATAGTCTGAATGCCCACATCACAGGCTGTCAAATTGCACCAAAACAACCAAAAGACCCAAAGTTCCATTAGATTAAAGCATTTCAGGTTTTGGAATTTAAATATGCATACTTTTCAAGAGGTATTGAAATGATACCTAGACTCATAATAAGCAGGAAATTAATTAGGTGAACATTACCCCTATGCTCACCGCATACAACAAAGGTGCTGTTCTGCAAGAGGGAAAAACAAAAAGCTGAAGACCCACATCAACCGTAACCTGATGAAGTATTTCTTACTGAACTAATGGCTTATCTATGTACTCTGAAGAAAATGAGAAAGTAATAGTCAAACATGAAAAAGATTTTCTGCACCAGCTCCAATAACAACACAACGCAACTGGTCAATCTCTGAATCTTACCAAAAAAAACCAACCAAACAAATACCCTCTTGTGAATCAGAGAGAAAAAGTTCCTTCTGAACAAATGTATATGGTTATGTGAGAAATCAAAGTTAATCAGTTTTGGCTATAAAAATTACCTTAAAGAACAGCTGTATAGGTAAAGCTCAGTAAGGATAATGAAGAAAGGGCAATTCTGTTCTTCCCATGCTTTACTAGGAAAGGGATAATGGATGCTGCATAAATAGAAACAAAGGCCAGAAGGAACCATTAAAACATTTTATATAGTCAGTCACACATTGCATGGACAATTTCTTCCAGTCATTAAATTAAAACACTTTCAGGAAAATATGTATTGTCATTGCAAAGAATCCAGATAATGGTAACTCCACTATTTCTCTGGTAAGCTGTCCTAATATTTAATTACTTTCAATGTTAGGAAATAGCCACTTACTTAAGATTAATTTTATCTAACTTTAACTTCCTGCCATTTAACCTTGATATGCCTTTGATAGCAAAGTTGAAAAGTCTCCCATTATCTTTCCACATCTTTTCCAGATGTAAGTACCTATGCACAAAGATCAAGCCACTTCTTCACTTTTTTTGATAAGCTGAATAAATATAGCTCCTTAAACCTCCTGTCACAAGGATTCCTCAATCATATTTGTGTCCTTCCTGTGACCTGTCTGCACTATTTTCACATGTTCTGGAAGTGCAGACACTAGAACCAGACATGCTATTCGATGGTGTGTATACAGTCAAGGTCACTAACCTACCTCTGTTTGAGATTCCTCTTTTCATAGATTCAAGTGCTGAGTTCTTGGCACAGCGTCACAATGAGAAATCTCTTTTTAGCATTTTGCACTTGACCCAAAGTTCTTCTGTGGAGCCCAAAGTTACCCCAGTTTACACACTTAATTGGGGCACCTAATTAGCAATCTCATATGACGAGGTCAGTGAAGAGGTTTCTAGAGATGCCTGTGATCATCAGCTGTACGAGGTACCTGGTATGTCAAAGATCCCAAATGAGGCGCCTCAGTCTAATACATGAACGTAGCCTGAACAAGGAGCTGAACCTCCACCTTCTAAGACATGATGTACTTCAGACACAAACTGTGCTCCCTATTCCCAGATAGAGCACTTTGGATATGGTTTTATTAAAATCTGCTGTGTTAACTTCTGACTTTTAACTCAGTATGGAGAGCGTTCCATAACCTGAACTCATCCAGAGCTCGCACTAACTTTTTCTCTCCATTATTTATGCCCCCCTTGCCCAAGTCTTTAGCAAACTTTACTAGGAAAAGAATCATATGACTGTAAATCACTGCTAAATTGAAAAATCTTTTTTCTATCAAAACCAAAATTTAGTAAAATCTTCAGCAAAGAACGATTCACCAATGCATACCTAATAACAACTATATTGGATATATATCAGCAGTTTATATTTCTTAATAACTGTGTAGTGCATCTTGTTTCATCAAATAGTACTATGTGAAATGCCCTGGAGAAAAAACAAGTATTTTGTATCAACACAGTTGTTCTAATCAGTCAGTCTTACACATTGTAACAGACAACAGGTTTGTCTGACAGGACACTCCATCCATAAAATGAGGTGAATTACATTCATTACTTCTGAATACTGTCTAAATACAGCCATACATTAAGTTTAGGTTCAATTTGGCAGATTAGTAGAGAATGTGAATTGATCAGCCATATGAAATGAATTTTCCATCATATTAAACCTGCCCTTTGTGAGATTAAAGACAGATGGTCAAGAGAGAACGAATCAGTACAGAGAAATAATACTATTATCCCAAAGAGAGAGAGATACTCCACCTGTGTGGTAATTTGATGGGGTTAAGTAAAGTATTCCACCTCTCATCATAATTATTTTTAGATTCTGCCACCCTTATTTGTGAGAGAAAGTATTTTCCTAAGTGAGGGCACGTGGTGAAGTCTATGGCATTGTTTCAGGAGTGGAGGTACTGCTCAATAAGATGTTAGTCATCATAATTAAATCCAGCAAAAAATGAACAATGACAGGGTTTAGTTAATATTTTTGCAGGTTTATAAAATACATTTATATATATATAAACTAAATATATTAATACTTTATAATTCTTCATAATTTATGACTGATAATTATTCTTATTTGACTGAGATCTATCCAGGAAAATTATTCCAGATCAAAAAGTGAACTGAAAAGAAGTATGACTTGTAGTTCATATGGGTCATCAAGATGCAGTGGATCCACTCCTCTGCCCTTTCTTCCAGAACAGTCCACTTTGGCATGCCCTGTTGAAGCTCTGCAAAAGGACTGTTGGCTATCTAAGGCTCCACACTACAGAGATGTACATGGGCTCTCCATGCCCAATGCATCCACTGCTCCATCCATCACCAAAATCTAGATTGTAAGCTCAAACCATAGAGCTGTATCCCTTTTTTTTGTTCATGATCTTCATCCCCAGTTGCTATGATAGCAATCATTAGATGAGAGAACTTTTATTTGGTATCTGCTCTGATGTGACCCTCACAGTCTTAACACAAGTTTTACTGTCAAAATCAAGGAAAAGGGAAAGTCTTGGCTAGCAAGGCTGCGTGTAAAGACTGTTCACTTCCCCGCAGAAGTCCCTTCACTTTTGTATAGCAATTTTGTACTACCTTTAACTCCTCTTTCACCTGGTCATAAGACTATATCTCCACATACAGGTATCCAAACCCTCTAATTCTAGAGACGCCTTATGTGGTCCCTGGAACTCTCACCCATACTAGCTATCACACTAACGCAATATAATCATCTTTTTTTTTTTTTTTAATTATCCTAAAGGTCCTAGTCTATGCCATAGGACCCTAATGAGTTTATGTGTCCAGCTAAGGTGATGCAAAGGTGTGTCTCCTAAAATTTTGACCAAGTCAATCACTTCTGCTTAAATGTTCTGAACTGCTAAGGATAAGTACCTTGATTTCTATATGCAGGCTTGTGTGTTTTCTCATATTGCCGGAGTATTTCACATGCATTAAATCAGGGAAATATATTATTTCTGTCACTTTAGGCCAGATATTTTGACAAAGTCACAAATTGCTAATCCTTTAGAAAACCCAGACAGCAGTCTGACATAACTCCAGATTTTAAACATGTTTCCACATTGGAGCCCAATGTGTCTTAATCATTTAACTGTGGAATAAAATGCATAGACCTGAAAAATACATCTGAATTTTTAGGGAGGATTTAATGTCCATAATATTTTATGCACTCTCATCCCACAGGACGATTGATCTTTTCAGTATGTCACTGAATAACAGAGAGGATTGAAAACAGATCCTGAGAGGAAATACTGCCTCCTGAATAATCTTAATTATGTCAAATAGCAAAGAACTGACTATTTCAGCCAGTTTTTGAGTACTCTATTCCTAATATTGTATTCCCATTTGCCTCAGAAATTAAAGTTGAGTGAACATGGAAAGTGTAATTTTCACAGTTAGTAATCCTCTGACAACAAGCGGAGCAATTTTTTGCCAGTGCTTAAATCCTTTTGAAAATGAGTATTTGGATATTTTTAAGACAATATTACATCATGAAATGAAAAGTTCCTTCACTGTTGGAGCATCTTAATTTTACTGACCCATACATCTGCATGCCTGTGTTCTTGATGACTTAAATAAGACAATAGGTTGCAATAGGGACTTATTACAGAAGACAGAATCTTTTACATAAACTCCATGGTATTTTCTGCTAGTTTTAGATTTTTAATTTCTTGAATAAGTTAGTTGGATTTATATCAATTAGGCACCTACCTAATATTTGGGACTATAATTATCAGATACTGCTAATACAAATATTTCTTAGCACCAAAAACTAGTCTGCTTAAACACAAAGGGCTGTATGATATAAGAATTTTTTACAGGCCTGACCCAGTGTGTTATCTTCCGTTGTTATGCAAAGACAAAGTATTGTACTGTATCTCTCTTCTACCACATGTCTTCTTGATGAGGCAAGTGTACAATTTAAGACAGGTCATGGAGCTGAAAGTTCATTTTGGAGAGTTATATTTGAATTATATTTTCTGCTGATTTACAGACATGTTCTGTGTTTTTTCATATTTTTTTTAAATGGGGAAGTCAAGGTTCATCCTTCCTAAAAGAAGCCTCTGCATAGTGTATTCTGTGTGTCTTTCTATGTCAAAATAAAAATGTAAGGATAAGAAACTACACAAGAAAAAAGAAGTGAAAAAAGTGTTTTGAGAATATACAGAACAAAAGAATATTCGCAAAGAAGTGTCATGTGAATTTATACTAAAAATGTTATAGTCAAAAGAGAATGGAAATCAAGATGAGGTTTATCCTGTGCATTGCACTTCACTTTCTATTGTGGTCATAAAATTTCTCTGGATTCACTCCATATTCAATTTCTCACATGACAAAAAATATCCTTCTACACCAGTGAAATGCTCTACAAAGCTTATGTTTGATTAATTTTGAAATAAGTTCTTTGGTTCCTCATGTTAGGCTGTGTGGGTGTGCATGGGTACATATGGATGTGCAAAATGCCAGACTTTAAAGGTGTAATGTTAAGTTTAAACCAGACTTAAAAAATATATGAATAAATGGGAAAGTAGAAACAGGCAACAGATGTTTTATTTGTTTAGAGATAGCACACCTGCTATGTTAAATATTTATAAATTTCATTTTTTACAAAATAAAGTCTGTTAATCTCTTGGAGATTTCATAAATTACATTCATTTCCATGGTGTTAAAGACCATGTCAATAAAGTTGCAACTGTGTCTCACTGTGTACCTGAATAGGTGAAGTGTTTAAATCACAGTTTTTCCCATGTGTTACTCTATCGTTTTGCTACTTTGATTTTTAGATAATATTAGGAAAAAAAATGGACTACATGGAACCAGTGACTCCAAGAACAATATCTCCTATTTTGGGACAAGTGTCTCAGTGTCATTCTCATAAAGAACAAGGCCAAAACTGCAATGGGCATCAAAGGAAATGCTCTGTGAGAAGATGTAACGTTACAAGCGAAAATTAACCTCACGGCTTTTGTTCAGAGGTTCAAGGAAAGCTTCTGAACATGCCGTCTTCAGAGTAGGGATGTGAACATCCCTTTGGCAGCCCTCTCCCTCCCATTTCCTCTCCATTTGCAGCTCTCCCTCATTCTCTGGGCTTCAGTCTCCAACTCTGATGACCCTCATTGAAAACCCATTTTAGCAGGTTACTCGGTCAGCCAGACGGTCCATTAGGATGTCCTTTCCCTGTGGAATCAGTGTGTCCCAATGTGTCCCATCCATTCCCAACAGCTATCTTCATCAAACAGGGCCCTATGATTGAATAAAGTGAATCTTTGATATCTACCCTCACTTTTTTGATGCTTTAGGAATTATTTGAACAAAAAAAAGAGTGCATCATACAACACTAGAACCACAGGGCTTTGTTAAGGTATTTAAATAACATTTCTCATAGTTTCACACAAGCAATGTATCTCTAATGTATGCTTTCCCATTTGAAGCACTTTGCATATGAGCCTTCTTATTCATAGTTCTCGTTTTAAAAGTCTCAAATATATGACCCCTAGTAAATGAAATGCAACAAACAGCTCTTACATGTAATTTCATTCTTACTCTAAGGTTGAATAACTATGAGACCATTAATGTTAGGAATGAATTTTGTCCAGTGATTTACAGTAAGTAAATAAGTATTATACAGTAAGTATGCTACAGTGAGTAGTATAGCCAGCGTTAAAAACTATATTCACAAAAATCTGCACTCTAAATATGATTTATCATCCCATAATGTAAGTAACGTGGACTTCTTAAAACAAAACAAAGCAAACAACCAAACAACAAAAAAACCCCAGAAAACAACCAAGAAACTACCAGCCACAAAAAGGCACAGGTCTCCTGGACAGTAGACCTTGGCTATACTGTTGGAGCATATACATACGCAGATAGGTATGTAATTAAAGGTTCTGAAATGGTTTAAATTTCCTTTTAAAAAATGACAGTATGCTATGTTTTATCTTTTTGTTACGTGGAAAATAATAAAAGTTAAAAAAAATCCCTTCACAGAAAATAAAATTATTTTTTCTCATAAAAACTATATCATAAAAAAATGCAACCAAAGTCTTTGTTTTTTTAAATCCCTGATTGAGTTAAAAGATAGAGCCATTTTATTAACACTGAGAATAGGCTTAGGTACTTTGCTGAATAGGAATGGAAGTAAGCATATGTTTTAAATTAGTCACATGCATAAATGCTGTCTTGAACCAGAGCAAAGCAGCATTTGGCATTAGAGAAAGCAATTTTCTGCAACAAAAGTTAAATTCAGTCTTTAAATTTTAGTGGCTCTGATTGACCTTTTCTTTCATGATAGCCTACATTATTCTTCATTGTCTAAAATTATCAATTCATATCCGGTTAATGGAAAAATGCTTGATGCCCTTGGAAATATCTTCTATTTAAAAAAAAAAAGTTATTATTTTAATAATAGTTGAAAGTGTATTACATTTCCTGAGTCACAGGTATCATAAATCAAACCCAGAGCCCCATTTCTTTTCCCAAACTACATGTAGAAATTTGTAATTCCACTCCCAGCCCTCTATATGTGTTTTTGCATAATTTTTACTTTAACCACTGAAAAGTGTCCATAAAATAAATTGCAATGTTGAATTGCTGTGCTGGATAATCTGTGAGGAAACTGTCAGTTTTCTTCTGACATTTCTCAAGAGATTCCAATGTCACAAACAGCAAGGAGGGTTAGAATAATGGTATTAGCCTTCAAACTGATTATTAATGTGTAACACTTATTTCATTTAAAACGGCATCCCATGGAGGCTGACCCATCTAACACATGATCTTCAGTTACTTGCCCCCGTGATGGGAATAACTTATTGCAACCATGGAATATTTGGTATGTTGTCCTAAAAGATGAAGGTGGAAAATCTCTCTTGGAGGAGGCATTGCCTGCATTTTCCGTGACTTTTCAGACAGTTGCATGCATCTGCAAGCATTTATGAGATATGCATCCTGCTTTATATCAAAACTGGTGAGATCCACTTAGAAACTTCTGCAAGTTGCACTGAAATCCAAGTTTTTGTCTACCTTCAGTATTAGCATTAGATTTTATATTTAAGCTAGAATCCTTATTCAGCAATTCCAGCTGTTAAAATGAAGGTAAAGCAAAGATGCTGTGCGTACTGCCTGGCATTTTCATGCCATGGTCATACAGTTAGCTGCTTTAAACACATTCATGTCATGAACGTTAAAAGAGTTGGGTTTATCTTTACCATTGATTTAATTCCAATTCTCAGGGGAACATTTAGCTACGTTAGTAGCTTTTTCATTGTGATATCATAATTTGGTGTACAGTAACACAAAATCCTTCCACATCATCTGGAAGACTCCCTGTACCAGCCAAGCCTTCCTGGTCGGAGTATCAGTGGCATTTTACCAGGGGAAGACCTAAATACGAAGTGTGGTTTGTGATGCTCTGGCGGGATCAGGTCTTATTCTACAACACAAAAATTTCACTTTCTGTTCCCTATGTGAGATGAAATATGAGCCATACACCACAAACCACAAAGTATGGTTAACACAACTTCTTCAAGTATTATTTCGAAATAATTTTGTTTCCACACCTGATCACTTTACCAGAGTATGTTTTTCTGTAATCAGTTTTAAATTTGTTATTTTTCTTTTAATTCACAAGTCCATTTTTATTTTACTGTGGGGAAAAGGGAACAGAAAACATTAAGACCAGAAAAATATATTAAATTTTAACTCTCAGTTTATCTCTCCACTTCCTTCTACACCTTTCTTTCTAAAAATAGGAGTTCTCTTCTTTATTTAACTGATGCATTGATGACGTTTAGTTGATATCCCAGAAGAGAAACTTTTCCATGAGTAAGTTTATTTTTAATACACGAATAAATAACATTTGACAGTCAGGTTGTTTTTAGACATATTTCCTTTACATCATATTTATGACAATGACTTCCTAGTCCTTTTATGCAGTTTCACAAGGTTTTTCTTTCTCTTCCTGAGTTCTCCTTACTCTTTTTTTTTTTTTCCTAGTTTTGACCCAAATTGTTATGGTATTTAGTTTTGAAAAATACCTCATATGTGATGTTTGAAAAGTATGGAATGGGGCTGAGATTTCCATACACAGAGAAATATTTCTTTGTTGTTTGACATTTACGCAACAGAGGGGGAGCAGTTACTACTGATGTACAACTGAAGCTGATACAGCAGAAAATAATATTCCTGCACTACCCATCCCTACCCAGGATGATTATTTTCTGCTGCATCAGCTTTAACATCAGGCACCAAGGTGCCAGCATTAGGCCAACATAGGAGCTTCTGGCAAGGTCAAATTCTGAATGCCTTGTTACCTTCTGGGTTTAGGATCATTACTTAAATTTTGTGTGGTTTTTGCTTGCTATTTTTATTTTGGGGTGTCTTTTTCACTTAAAATAGACATGAAACAGATGTTTTTTTTTTCCAGAACTGCATTCTGTGTTACAACCCATTTTTATGGAAGCTCTCTAACTAACGGGCATCTTACTTTTTTATCAGAAGTTACAGCAAAATGACATGTATTATTTAGACAGATGGGAATGGAAGATAGGTACCTCAGCTTGGCTGGTCTGGGGATTAAGGAGTGAATAATGCTTTGAAGGGCAGGGGCTTGTGACAAATTCAAGATTAACTGTTTCAAATGAAAAGCATTATTCATCAATGAGTTGGAACTAACAGCTCTACAACTTTCCCACTTTCTTTGTAGCTTTTTTCTTTCTGTCCTTTTAAAAAAATTATTTTTTCATTATTATCTTACCCATTTTCCACCCCATGCAATGGTCAGTATCTCTTCTGCTTCTTTGCTCCTTGTCTTTTTATGTTTTTTTCAGGAGAGCATGACTGTCATGAGTGGACCTACCCGAAGAGAACATTAGTATTGCTTTTGGGGGCAATTGCACTTGCTTGGGAAGAGAGAGATCTGTAGGTTGTAGGGTGGGATGAACGGACATAGGTGAGAGATCTGAAGGAGAGTGGGGAATACAGCATTGCAGAGAGCAGACACACAATCTGGTTTCTGTATCTCTCAAAAGCAAAATTTTCTAGAGATCGAGCTGTGTATGCTACAACAATGAATGTCACCGACAGCAGAAAAAAGAACCTGCTATAAAGACATAAGGGCTAAAAGAACTACATATACTTGAATAAGGGCTACCAGGACACTATTTTGTCCAGTCTAGATATATCAAGCTTTTTTCTGTGTGAATATTGACTTATTGTAATACATACCTGAAAAGTCGGGTCTAACAAAACATGATTTTTATGGTTAGAAATACTTTTGGACCTCTGAGAATGTTTGCTGTAGGGGAAAGATCCAGGCAGATCCTCCTTAAAATTCGGGGGTATTTGGGGTCCTGTCACATGTAATTTTATGACTTGCAAAACATTTGCTTTAATATATTAGCAATGTGAATCTCAGATTAGTTTACTGAACAGCTAGGTTACATTTATCCAATATGTTGAAATAATCTGTGTTTCAGTAGATTTTTGAGTAAAACTTACACAGAACTGGAACTGCAAGACTATTGAAATATTTACTAGTCAAACACTTGATGGCTGGGTGGCATATTTTTATGAAGCTTTCATAGCTTTCTCTCTATTTACCTGTTTATTGTCCCCCATCCCCATGTTTTGTGGTATGCTTTTTTGTTAATATATAAATTTAAAAAATATTGTGCTTGATATTTTAATGAAACATTAATGGGCTTTTTTGAGAAAGCTGGGACAAATATAACATTGCAAATTAAAATTTAAATTGTAAATTCTTTCTCAGCCTTTCGAGCTTTATCCAGACAAAGTAAACTAAGTTGTCAATATTCTTTTTATACTGATATTCTGTTAAATCTACTGCAGAAATCACATCTATCTGAAAACCATAATCGGAAATTCATTCCTGAACATACTTCTATGAAGAAGAGGTACAAACATCTCAAAGCTACCAAGAGAAGATAACACAGCATGATTTATTTAACAACTACTGGAAAAAAAAGTTTAAAGGGGGAAAATACATTCCATGGCTAGAAATCTATTTAATGTTTAGAGAATTTGGAGAAAAGATAGAGGAATCTTCACTCCCTACTCCCACAGAAATGAAACAAGTGTAATTTTAGTGCGCATTTTACTGATTCTTTTCGGGCAGTGCACACACAAAGATTATTTGTAGAAACCCAGTGAATTTTTGCCAGTACATCAGTGAGCAACAGTAATTGTGGTTTTGCTTAATGAAGTCAATCCATTACAAAGGTATAACAAAATTAAAGCTCTTCTCTAAGGACATCTTTCTTTGCCTTTAGGGTTTATGCTGTTTTCTGTGATTTTTTTTTTTAAGGATCATCTGTTTCAACTGGAATCGCACAAATTTGAGAGAGGACGAGGCAGGTGCCCTTTTGACCCCAGTTCTTCCTTCACCTCCATCTTAATTGGTAATGATCTTTATGTCACAAGCTTCACCATCCTGTCAATCTCTGATTCTGAGTCTCTTTCTTCAGCACACTGAGGTGTTGTCAGTCTTCCATTGCAACCTTCCACATGTCAGACTTAATCCTCATGGTGTTGCCCACATTAATATTACTTCCCAGGCAGTGTTAACCTCAGCAGGGGTGTCTCACTGACGTGAAGAGATGTTATATGACACGTGCCATCCTGAAGAGGTAATTGATTGTTGTGTATTTTGGGAAACAATAATTTCCTGCTTTCCTTCAAAGCAAAGCAATATGTTTATATTAGTGTTTTACACCACCTGAGATAAATACACAAAATTTACTATTTTTCATCTACTGAGACGTAATCTGAGTAACAAGCATCTTAAAAATTAAAGTTAAAAATGTTAATTTAACTGTTATGATATCAAGCATTTATTGTTAATATAAATTACCTCTTTTGAGATCAAAATAGTATTTTTCCAATGCTGCCTTCTAAAAAATCTATCCAAGACTGGTGATTCTCTGTTAGGAGAGTTCATCTTATACTCAACAGTTATAAATATAAAATTCCATCTAAGTCCTGCAGTGCCAGAAAGCTGTGCTGAGACAGGGCTCCTCTGTGCCTTGCTGGTAAGTGTATCACTGTAGGGTTGGGACCTTTGAAGTTGTAGATTAGCAAAACATATGTTTTTTCCATCATAATGTTTACCTGAAAACATTTCGTGAGATCAAACAAACACAGTCTTGGCAATATTATAGTACGTTGACTAAAAATAAACTGGAACAGCAGGTAAAGGGTAAAAGCTAGACACACTTAGGGAGTGACAGAGTGATTTCTGTTTTTGGCAAAAATAACATTCGAAAAGAATAGTTATTGAAAGAAAGATGGAAAAAAAGGGCTATAGATCAAATAAATTTTCAACTTTTCAGGGATAAAAAAGTTAGAGGATTTTAGCATACTTTGCTATTTACATTTGACTTCATATCTTAAAATCAGACAGCTAAAATCTCTGATTATTAACTACAATGATATAGCTCACCCATGGTGGTAAGGTAGTATTGGTCATGAGCGACAGATGTACTTTTATGTGCTAGTTTTATTTGTTAATTTACATTAAGAAATTACTTACAAGAAGAATCTTTACCAGTAATGCCAAATCTTTCAAATTGTAACAATTCATCAAAATATTCCCATTCATTCCCATTAAAAAAATACAGCTCAAAATCTGAACAGTTAGTGTGTTAAGAAGTCATGAAAGAATCAGAAAAAACTGCTGTATCTTGACTGACCTTCCAAAATCCATGAAGCACAGATTGTTACGCTTTTCTTCCACCCTTATTTCTAAATTGTTTCTACAATTTTTAACAGATTCCAGCCTTAGCTCAGCCTGGGAACAAAGACTCATCCCATGGAATTTGCTGTAGGCCTGAAACCTCATGGTCTAATTTTGAAGTCCTTCTCAACCTTTCCTCAGACAGAACTAAGTAAATAAATTAACCTGATCATGTTCCTACTGTGAGATCAATGTGAATTTTATTTTCTTAAATGGAAGCCAGATTGTCCCACTGAGCACTTCAAGACTAATGGCTAGTCCTTGTGTTTCTGGCCTATTCATTAGCTTGCCTTGATCATGGGAAGTCCTATGGATCCTCACAGTTCTATCTGCAAGAGAAATCCATTAAATGAACCCTTCCATGATAAATATTGGTCAGAGTCTTGGATATCCACTCACAAAGACTTATAAAATTAATCTCATAAAGCTGACAATTCTGTAATGTGACAAGATTAACAGGAGAAAATAATACATTTTTATCAGATCACTGATACAACACCAAAAAACAGACAAACTTTCACACCTTCCTCAAAACAAGTGTGACCTCTGAAAGGTATTTAGAGGCTGTTTTTCTAGGCCTCCATTGGGAATTCTATACATTCAAGTGATCATAGAATGATACTTTAAAAGCATAATAAAATTCTTCAAAAAGTTTGTTATTTTATTTATGCTTTGAGACTTTTTATACTATTGAAATTAAACACTTCCAACACTTAGGAAAAATTTCATAAAGAAGTTTGCATTTCCCTCTATTCTACTGTATTCTGCTAGCTTCTACTAACCAGAGACACACCTTACAGAATAAACAGAATTAATGCTGCTCCTTAGACTCCAGAATGTATATCCTTTATCTCTATAGGTGTCCATTTGAAAAGGGTAGGAGACATAGATGCAATCACAGATAATGTTATAGGATCTTTTAATTGACATTTAAAAATGAGACTGAGACTTCAATGCCAAGTGCATTCTGAAGGAAAGGATGCTCGCTCCTTCATTCAGCCAAGCCCTGATTCCAGCTCATGGTGGCCATGACCACACGACAGGAGATAACAACTACACCATGCACCATCCAGGACTGGTTTTCCAGTCTTTTCTCCAATGCTTGGAGCTTCCCCTATTCTTCACGCACTCTGGTTTTCTTAGAAAGTGAAATCCGCTCCGGGTATGGAGCCAGCAAGGTCTTGGGGGCTGTACCCCAGAGTTGCTTCCACTGTCCCATGTAGGTTCAGCCAATGTGCATGTCCTTGAAAAGGTTTTATGCAAACCTGTTAACAAAGGCTTTCACATCCCAGCCTCCTCTTCCTCCTAACTAAACAATTCAAACTCTGCTTTCACCTCTGCCACTCACATTAACACAGCAGCCTACAAAAGTGTGGCTATTGACTGAATTAGTGAGAATTAGACTAACACGGAAACTTTTCATACCTCTGACAAAAGTTTAAAAGCTTTTAAAAATGTGATCTTGAAAGATGATTTGCACCATCACTAATTAGAACCAGATTAGCTAGATTAATTTAGGAAGGAAAAGAATCCCTTGTTCTGTATCTCTTCATGTTTTTCAACACATCAGTTAAAATACCCACTTCAAGAAAACAATAGTTCGTGACTTGGCTTTAAAACTAAATATCCATGCTGTCATAAGTTTAATTACAGGTTATCTGCCCCAGTGATAAAGTAGCTTGTGATGAGTTCCTCAATTTATGAACAATTATCTTTTAGCAATTTATCGTCAGCATCAGGAAACAGAATAGATGGTGGATGGCAGACAGGCTGAATAAAATGTATGTGTTTAGATAAGCTGCATATAAAACTTTTGGACTTTGATTTCTAATGAACTCTCCCATCTGCTTTCAATAGCAAAAACTATTTTTGATATCAGATCATGCACACTGATTAACACTAGACCACACTAGCTCTTGAAAGCTGAGAAATTAGCTTATGTCTATGCTTTGTTACTTGCAATATATCACTATCAAACAGTATAAAACCTAAACTACATTTGAATATGTTTTTCTATCCAGGGAATCCATTCCTATAATACTTTCTGATTTTACAGTTTTAAAAGCTTCATGCATTTTTGTATTTTCTTTTACTCTAGACAATGAACTAAAATAAATACCTATTCTTTCAAAACAGAAGACAGAATACTTGAGTGACAGACAGCAAATACAAATATACGGAGAAAGTTTAACAGTTAAGCAATAGCTAATATGTTCTAATTTTTTTTTTTCCTACTGTTAATAGTACCCCATGCTAAAAAAGTGAATTGGCAATTTGATTTCAGCTGTCATGTGAGTAACAACTGGCTGACAGTCAAAGAAATGCACAAAAGGTGCTGCTTTCATTCTACTCATTATGTTCTACTCCTTTATTCATAACAGAGCTAGTCCACTTTGTAGAAAGTGATATAATGGAGATTTTACACAAAAAGAGCTACTGGTGAATAATAGCTTATGTTTGCATTACCTTCCAATTTGAAGCAGGTACACAAAGCATGCCAATAATAAATGAAAGTAACCCACTTCTAAGGTGGAAGCAGATGATTTATAGAAAACCCTTGTATATATTAAGTTTTTAAATGAAATTACATGTTTCAATCTGGTTTACTTTAAGGCTTGTTATCTAGAAATTCTTGGTTTTAGAAGGAAAAGTTCGTATTTGAGTTTGTTAATATTTTGCTCTGAGTGAAGGGCAAAAATTAAAGTTATCTTTTAAGTGGTCCAAATTGAACTTTGATTGAAAAGAGTGCTAGCTAAAAAGTATGCATGTACCACTTGAGATAAAACTGGTTTTTGAGGTCCATGGGATTTTTTTTTTTTTTAAATAAGGAAAACAGAAAGTTTCTATTCTTGTTTTAGCAGGATTAACCAGGCTATGTTAAAATACAAATTTCAGCAATTAATTTGTCAAATACATGTGAAACTGAGTTTAAACTGGAAGAAGGGAGGAGTGGTGAAGGTCGGTGAAATTGTTCCATTTGCAGTTGATTTTCACTGGAAGATACTGGTTTAACAGTGTGATATGTCGCAGTATAAAACCTTGCAACCAAGACAGGAGTGAGCTGATACATAGTACTAGCTTTTCAATAGTGGAGAAAAGAGTAGAAACCTTTCCATGAGTTCTCAAATCTCAATCTCAGGTTGTATCTAAATCTAGAATTAGTCAGCACCTGTAAAAACCTAGCAGTGTTCGGAATTTGTAACATGGATTTAAAGGATGTGCAAAAGGGTGTGAAGAAGAAAAGAGAAGATCCTTTTAATGTCAAAAGTGCAAAAGATCTCAGAATTATGTTGAATGTTCTTGTGCTGAGATCTTTGCCAGTCACACTCATCAGTATTGTCTCATCATTTTCCTTAGGCAAGGTGAACTGTCTGCTCACACTTGATATTTGTCTGATGTTTAGTTTAGTAACATGTCAGGGTAAAAATCAGATTTAATTTCTGTATCTGTACAATATCTTTCATGCAACAACATCCATCCAAGACTGGAACTTCCATTTTCTTGTCCTCAGGATCTCACAGATCAGTTATAACTTCCTTGGTATATGGTAGAATGCCGTATCAGCAGGTTAGTTACGTATACTGACATTTTATACCTATGTCAAACAGAAGGAATAGGCTTCATATCCAAACTTTTGAATATCTGGACTTAGAAATGTTAATCCTGATCACTACCAATCATTTTCGCTGCACTGATGCATTTTCCAAGATTCTCTATAGTGTTGAAAGGATGAAAGCATCATGTTTTGTATTACACATAATGATAATTATTAAAAAAACACCCAGTCTGAGATATTTTTCCAACAGAATTCTTAAAGGGGGATTTATGACTAAGGTAACTCATTAATTAGGATTGTGAATATTGCTTGGAACATTATTCAGACACTAGCAAATTAAGTTGTTTAAGCTGCTCTGTGTTGTTTAAAAAAGAAAGCTCTCTTAGTTTTTGGTAACCCTCACTTCTACTGATGCTATAATTTATATTAACTTTTTATTTCACTCGCCACTATTTTATACTAAGTAGCCACCATGTATTTTACAAGACAATATCCATTCTATATACGGTGAAGCTTAAAGCAAAGCTGCACTCAACACTGAATCAGCAGAGTTCTCTGAACCAGCCCCAGCTGCCAAACTACAAGCTTTTCAGCGTCATTATTCAGAGATATGGTAGCATTCAATTCATTTATATCTCTTGAGAGAAACAAAATTCACACTTTGAGGGAGACCAACAAGCACAATTCTTGCTTTTGCTGTAACCCTTAATAAATGCCAGCAAATGTTATTTGAATGGTTCAGTCATGTTTATTTTGATTAGGGGTTAGGAAGATGTGTCATTGAAACCTCCACTCAGATTAGCGACGAACCTGAAATAATTTATTTCCTTCTTGTGCAGTTTAATTCCTTCTGTGTTATTTTCTAACATAAGGATGCCACCTAGTGACAATAACTGCGTCTTAAATTGGGCCTAAAAAATTTCTAATCTAAGTCCACTAGGATATGAAATATATTATTCTTAATGCTGGGTCAGTAAAAGGGAATTGCGCCCATGCATAACTAAAAGGTAGAATTATTGCTGGTGTTTCACTAAAGTAAAATATACCCAATATCACAATTTTAAATGCGTCAGATAGCGATAGGCTGGATTTTTGAACATATGTATAATCCAGTTGTACCCAATTACATTCAGGTTTTCAACAGTTATTTGCAATCAGCATATTTCTAATATTCTCTTGTGTTTTTTTGATTTCTGAATGCTACCTAAACACTTTGAAAATGGGACCCAATTTCTGTTCCCATAAAATTTTCAGAAAATACTCATCGCCAGTTGTGCAAGAGGGATGAGATCTCAGGTCCTGTCCCTACTCTGGTGAATATTTTAAAGATATGAAAACAAGTTATTGTTGTACCAGAATAAAATAGGCTCTTTTTCTCACCTAAGCCCCTCAGCCAGCAAGTTATACCCAAAGTGAAGTTATTTCAGGTAAGGTGGAACAGTAGACTGACTGGAAAATGCCCTCAGCCTAATAAAACATGTGCTTGTTTATAGAAAACACTTTTAAGGTAGCAGGTACTGCTTCTTATCTCTCCAGCTGGGGAGATAACCGCACCCAGCCCTCCAGTATTTTCAGTATGTGCTTCACTAATGCATCTTTTTTTCAGCCATGTTTTGCAAAGAGCCAAATCTGGTAACTATGCTCAGGAAACACTCCCGTGAGGTCTAATCCACACTCCCCTGTGGATTCAGGTATGAGCTGTATCCATACAGTGTAGCCCAAACCAGTGGGTTGGTGCAGCTATCACTGGTGTTTTCCTTAACTCTGCCTCCTCTGAAACACTGCTGCTGCATTTTCATCCCATTTTCTGGCTCCTGATGTTTCTGGCTCTTCATAAACCCAACATGTCCTTTCCAGTTCTGGGAGCAAGCAATTCATTGCTGCTTATTAACAAGACCAGGGCACATCTGGAAGTGCTCAGAGCAATCCCCTGGTCAGAGTCTTTGGACTGGTGAAAATTTAGGTGCCGACAAAGGGTAGGTGTCTCTAGGGCCAGGCACTAACTGAATGACTTTGAGATCTTTGAACTTAGGTGCCTGATGTGGCAGATGTTACTGTGGCATATAGGGTTAGAGGTTAATTTAATTCCTTCAAATTTTATGTGTGAATCTACCCCAAAGTCATTAAGTCAGTTTTGAAAATGAAGCCAAGCCCATGAATGAAATTTAAAATTCTTGTGCTCATGCTGTTCCAACTGTAAATGTTGCAGTGCTGGTAGGAAAAATACCCATATGCTCTTTAGGATACATGTAACTTACTGACTCATGTGCTTACCTGAATTGGAGCAAATACTAGTAAGACATGTTCATAATGCAGTTCCTGTCATATGTAATTAAATTAATAAGTAGAGCATCACCAATGTGTTTTGTTTTGGTTTTGTTTTTTTTAATCTGTGGTCTGCAGGTGGTGAACTTTTTACTGGTCTCTACAGCGACTACTGGGGAAGAGATGCTGCTCTATTTCGCACCATGAATCGCATGGCCCATCTCCGAACTGAACCTGATAGTGAGCGCCTGTTGAAAGGTATGGGAAGGCGAAGAAGGAAGAACATAGAACCAGAAGTGTTTTGGATGACTAGAAAATTTCTGTTTAACCACAAATTAAAATTATATTGTTCATTTATAGGTATAGTCATTTGGAGAGGTATTTGTTTAAGCTATCTTTTTTCCACAAAAATTTTTATAAATCTCCTGCCAGGATGAACCTGTTGAAACATTTCTTTTAATCACATATTGGATTTAACAAGTAGATTTTCTAAGTTCTTCATTTTTCACTTTAAAAATTGTTTTTAATTTATACTCTGGATATTCTATACTATTTCATGATATAACAGATATAATTAAAATAATATTTTTAAATTCTTTATTTAATTAATGGGAGCTTCTAAATAGAATACAATTTCCTTTTTTCCAGGTGAGATCATTTTGTCTTTATGTTGCAATAAAACAACTCAGTCTTTGCCAAGTTGTGTAGTAAAGAGATGTCATGCAATAACGCACAATAACAAACATATAATGAAATAGAAAGTTAAACCAGGTAACTTAAGAAGAAAATTAAAATATTCCACAAGAAAGATATTGAGAAAAATCATGTGCTGGGAAATTTAGAAATTGTTTCATATTCTTCAACGTGAAATGTAACTGAATTTCAAAGAGTTGAAATTTCTGTTAAATGGAGAGTCAGAATCTTGATTTGTTTTGCTCCAAAAGTATTGCAATATTTCATCATAACAGTGATATAATTACTGCTCATGTTTGGCAAGGACAGTCACTAATTGCCTTTTATGGTGATTCATATGGTGAGCATCATCTTTTCAGTGAAAGGACATAGAAGTTTTTTCTCTCACATTTCAAGGCAGTTTTCTCAAGAATCAGAAGAAAGAAAAGAGTTCTGTTGCATAAGTCCCTACATGAATCTGACCTCAGACTTGATTTAAATTAAACTTTTTTTTAAATATGTTTATAACATGCTTAGATATACCTTAAGTCCAATACTTAGAGATTTGCTGAACTGAGTGTTTAGACTGGCTATATATGGGTAGCAACAATCAGGCAGATGTTCACAATATGAAAGTGAAGTTTTTCTCCTCCCCTCCCCTCCCCTCCCCTCCCCTCCCTTCCCCTCCTCTCCTCTCCCCTCCCTTCCTCTCCCCTCCCCTCCCCTCCCCTCCCTTCCCCTCCCCTCCCCTCCCCTCCCCTCCCCTCCCCTCCCCTCCCCTCCCCTCCCCTCCCCTCCCCTCCCCTCCCCTCCCCTCCCCTCCCCTCCCCTTCCCTCGCCTTCCCTCGCCTTCCCTTGCCTTGCCTCGCCTTGCCTCGCCTTGCCTCGCCTTGCCTTGCCTTGCCTTGCCTTGCCTTGCCTTGCCTTGCCTTGCCTTGCCTTGCCTTCCCGTCCCTTCCCTCTGGAAGATTTCATTATTTTAAGTATAGAATTCTCTAAACTATGGCCTCAAACTTTGCTTTTTATTTTGTCTATATGTGAAATATAAATTTGCAGAAATGGAATATTTTAAAATGTACTTTAAAACATTTCAGAAAATTAGCAAGTGCTGCGTCAATGTCTTAAAATGCAATGACTATTTTCACAAAGAACAGGAATTTAGAAAATATTTCCATTACCTACTGCTTCTGAAGAAATCATACTAATTGTATGAATTACATTCTCATTTAAAGAACTTGTAAAAAATCATTCACAGCTCTGTTTGGTGTGGGGTTAAAAGGTATACAGGCATGGACTGAAGTCTAAACTTAGGTTTCAATTTTACAGCAAAATGTCAAAACAGGAAAAATTTAGAAGGTTTTTATTTCATGACAAAGATACACAATACATCTTCTATATTTGAAGATGTGCGTTCATATAACATCTATTAGCTGAACTATCAGAGCTTTTTCATTATCTAAAAGATTGTTTGACCAAAACTGACATTCCTACACCTGGTTTGTATGGGATCCGAGATTGTTATGTGAATATTAGTGCCATGTTTTAGCCTAATCCCAATTAAAATATATAAACCCCAGAGAATGGGACTGGAAGAAGCTCTTTTTCTCGCACACATACAAAGGAATATTGATTTGTGAATTGGACCTATAAAAATAGTTTGACATTAATGTATTCCACATGTTCTGTAGATACCCACCCACAAAAAAATAAGTTTTTTTTCCTATTTCTATCACCCTATTCCCCTTAGGTAGCTCCCTGATTTTTTAATTTTATTTTTTTCTTTGCTACCAGCTGATTTTAAGGATCTAATAAATAAGAGCATGTTTTAATAAACTTGAATAACATTCTTTTTTGTTTTCTTTTAAAGAACCGAAATTTGTTGGCTCATACATGATTCCTGACAATGAAGACCACGATGATAACAAAGTATATTTCTTCTTTACTGAAAAAGCATTAGAGGCCGAGACAAGCACTCATGCCATATATACCAGAGTGGGACGTGTATGTGCGGTAAGATCATTTTTCTGATTCCCCAGCTAAATGAAAAAAAACCAAAACTCCTTTCTTTGGTCCTTCTTCTACAGGCAACTATGCCATCTATTAATATATGTGAGAATAAGCTATAGGTTTGAATGAAAACCCTACATCTAAATAACCTCAAGCATTCCAAAGCAGTCTGAAATCTGGGCTTGAAGCTGAATTTTGCTGAGAGAGGAGGGCAAAGTTCAGAAATCTTGTTACTCAACTCCATCTCTCTTTGTGCTGTTATGCAGTAACAGAAATAGCAGTTGCCCCCAGGACTCTCTTACCACCCATATTCTCAGTTCATACCAAGGTTCCATTGCCCTTAGTGTTGGCAGTAGGCCCAGGGCCTCTTGCAGCTCTCACACCTGACAGCTGATGTCCCCTCACATTCCTGGTGACAGGACCAGCCCAGACACCAGTTCGCTCTGGTGTTCCCTCTTGCCTTCCTATTCTGTCAGCAAGGAGGAGACTTATCTCACCTGCATTTGTGGAGGATTGATGGCTATCCTATCAGCCAGCTGGATTTTGCAACCAGCTGGACAGGAAAAGAGGTAATGGACACAGACTGAAACACATGAAATTTTATGTGAATGTAAGAAAACATTTTTTACTGCCAGGGTGGTTGAACACTGACACAGGTTGCCCAGAATCTCCATCCTTGGAGATATTAAAAACCTGATTGGACACAGGTCCTTGGAGATATTAAAAACCTGATTGGACACAGTTCTGAGCAACTTGGTTAAAGCAACTTACTTTGAGCAGGGCAGTCGGCCTAGATGATCTCCAGAAGTCCTTGCTAAATTCAGCTATTCTGTGATTCTGTAAATGTTTAAAACCTCTTTCTGATGCATGAGTGATAAGAGGGGCGCAATGTCAACCATCTATAGAGTGTTTTATAAACAGTAGCTAACTACTGTTTTCATTTCATCTATCATTCTTCTTCTCAACAGCAACCAAGGAAAATTGTGCAGATAGGAAAATAAAAGATTGAATTGCCCAGCAAATTATTATTGCAGCCAGGCATAAGGTTTACCAGAAGGAGCAGAAAAGTTGTGAGGAGACACCTTTCTTCCCCCCACTACCATACATGATTACCCATTTCCCACTCAGACCATGTTCCTGGTATGGTGATCCCATCTCTTTTTGGCTCCCTGGCCCCACACACAGGAAGGAGATCTCAGGCAGTTGCTGAAGATCACTGTTAACATATGATCTCCCAGATTTAGTTGTCCATAATTAGTCCTTTCTGAACATCTAATGATATTTGGGTGCATTCCCTTTCTAGTAAATAAATTACGGTAAGGCTGATAAGAAGAGCTCTCCCATTCCCATTGGGACTGTATCTGCTTGATTAAAGGAAGGAATGAGAAGTTTATTTTTTAGCATCTTCATTAGTTCCTGAAAAAAATTGCATTCTTCCTTCCTAACTGTAGCGGACATATTCCTGAAACTATTGGGCAAAAAGCAAGATACAAGTTAAAAATCTCCTGTCACCTCAATTTACAGCATATGTCACGTATGCTCACCAGCATATTACCTATTAAAAGTTCTTAATGAGTATTCATATATAAATTAAAATATTTGAATTATGCAAAATACCAAATTGCAGCCTAAGACATTAATGTTCACAAAGCCTGTTGCCTTTCTGAATTCAAGACTGCATCAAGATCTGAAGTAGAATTCTTTGGCCCATGTTCTGGTAGGTGTCTGGATAGATTATTTTAATAGTTCCTTTAGTCTGAAATATATCTACCTAAATGTCTTATCTCTAGTCACAGGTTAAACCAAAATCACACAGACCTTTCTCTTCCACTTGTCCAAAACTCCAAATGCTTTATCATCTGGACATTAACTTCACATCCATATGCTATAATTCAAATTTGATTTAATGAATACCAAAACTAGCTAGCTGGTGATTCAAGAACTGGGTTTTTTTTCCAGCTTTCACATTTTCATCTGAGCTGTGACAACTTTTATAACACAGAGGCTCTCTTTTTGTAAGACCTCAATGCGAAGCTGAGGAAATAAATTAATTTCAGTAGCTTAGAGTGAAGTTGTGAGAGGAGATTTGCAAGCCTAATACAGAGCCTTCGACAGCCAGATTCACAGTCTATCTGAATATAAGGCCATAACTTTGAGGAGGCTACCGAAAAGTTTGCGTCCAATTGCTAAAGGGTACTAAATGCCTCCTTTGATTGCCAGTCCGACAGCCACAACAGCAAGAAAAAGATGAGATAGCCATAGCAAAGCAGGAATTATTTAACGTTGTTGAGTAATTGTTAGAACACTGTGTAGACAATTGCCTCAGACTTGCCCCAGCTGTACCAGCTCTATAGATGGATTCAGGGCTTCAGTTTCCAAATGTGTTGGTCTAACCCTGCACTGAGCTCCTAAAGCAAAGCTGAACTTTGCTAATGTACCCAGCACATCCAGTTAACAAAATCAGAAACAAAAAACTTTACAACAGCTGTGTCATCAAAACTACCCATGGATGTGGTACAGAATTAAAAAATTCTTATAAACCCGCAGCTCTTAATGAGACCTGGACTTGATCAGTGCAATCCTACTTGAAAACTGACTCCAGAGAAATAATACTAGTGATAGACATGTGGTTTGGAAATGCATGCTTTGGACATTAAAAGATACAATAAGCAGCTAATTCAGCAGAGATGTTTGTGTTTCTAGACTTACTCATTCAAATTACCATCAGCATTTGTTTCTTTCTATGCAGAATGATATGGGAGGCCAGCGAATGCTGGTGAATAAATGGAGCACTTTCCTCAAAACCAGGCTAGTTTGCTCTGTGCCGGGGAGGAATGGAATTGATACGCATTTTGATGAATTAGGTAAATAACCTAGACTGCAACAAACTTAAAACCATCATACAAAGTATATACTTTCATCATAACACATCCTACTGTCAAATATTGTACTTGTATTCATTAACAGGGAATGGTTGTTTATGGTTTGTTTCCAATGTATACAAAGTTCTATATGTATGGAGCTGACTATCGTCAACTATGCCTTTACTTATTACATTGTTTTTAAAGATTGTTTTTAATATCTGCATAAAATTAAATAACATATATAAGTAAAATAGGATTACACTTTTAACAATCAATGAATTTTCGCTTTTGGGGCTGAGAAAAGTAGTTTGCTAACAATAATATTGCATTTACATTTTACAGAGGATGTGTTTTTGCTGCAAACCCGTGATAACAAAAATCCAGTGATATTTGGCCTCTTCAACACTACAAGGTAAACAACTAGAAGAAATAATAGCAGAAGCAGAGGAATGTTTGAACAGCCTATTGAAGAGATAGAAGCTGCATGATAAATATCCCTTAGCAAATATCTAGTAAACAGTTTAATCCCTGTTCTGTTCACAATGGGCTTCCTTGTTAATGTAAAAACTGCTCTATGACACTCAGGGGCTTGCAGTCTCATTCAGTGATCCAGTCTATCTGGATCATAAATTAATTAAATGTTTCTCTGCTTGAAAATTTCCTAGTGTCAAAGTATATGCCCTCCTGCACGCTTAGAGGAGCAGTCTATCAGAGCCACTTGTCTTCCTTGAAGAGCTCCACTGTAATTCAAGTTTAAGTAGATAACAGCTTAAACTCCTACTGGTCCCTATGTTGCTGGTGGCCTCCTTTTCCACTGCAGCCTAGCTCAAGTGCAAACACACAGTACCTGTTTCTTGGAGATCCAACTGTTAATTTAGAATGTAACTGACAGAGAAGAGTAGCTGTGCTTTTGCCACTGTTTCACTCTCCTGATTTTTTCTTTGGTGGTTTGTTTTTTTTTTAATAAAGCAAGACAAATATGGTCCTTTAGGGATGCAGGCACCTAGCATTTCCTACTGGTTCCCTACGCCAGTAGAGAAAGGTATGCACCTAATGAAAATGATCTGAATCACCTTCTGGAGTCTTCAGAGATAATTTCTTTTTAGAAAGCACTGGCGCTTCTTTAAAAAATAATTAATTGCTTCTCTGGAACTAAATGAATGAAATTTAAAAGCAAAAAACATACTTTTTTTGTGGATTGATCTACATAGAATGATCTTGCTTGTCTAACTAATAACACCAACCAACATTCCCACTCAATATAAAAAGAGTCCTGTTCATTTCAGGATGATCACATCCAACATTGGATGATTCCTATTGTTCCAAAGTAATAACAACAACAAAAATCTTAGAGAAAAGAAATGGTTAACTGTTTAAGTCATTAATCAAAGACATATAAGACCCGAGTTCAGTTCACTGTACTTCCTCTGTGTTTACAAACAAGTAATTTAGAGCCCGTGTTCACCATCTTCAAATTTTGAGATAACAACATAAAGCTGCCTCAGAGAAATGCTATAAATATAAATATATTAAAGAATTTGTAAAGAACATTGGACACAGCAGTTTTAAGAAAAGCATATAAGAAACAATAAATATTTTTTCTCCCTGAATACTGTTAAAATGTGTCTTATTTTTAATGACACAATAATACCAGTATTATTATGTACAGAATGTGACATATTGCTTTAATAATGTATTCGAATTTTACATCATAGCAATATATTTAGAGGATATGCTATATGTGTTTACCACATGGCAAGTGTCCGAGCAGCTTTCAATGGACCATATGCTCATAAAGAAGGACCAGAATACCACTGGGCTCTATACGAAGGAAAAGTACCTTATCCTAGACCTGGTTCAGTAAGTATAATCTCTTTTCCTCTGTTTTGCTATGTAAATGAATTTGGGAAGAAAAAGCAGACTGCTGCTAATATACGAATCTTCCTGACTTCACAGTCCAGGATATATTTATTTGAATATATACATACTCTAGCATTTCTGGAAAAGTGTGGAATGGCTCAGCAATAAGTTTAATCAAGTACTAGAACCATACATTTCCCAACAGAAAATAGTGGAATTAAGTATATAAGGTTTTTCACAATTCTATTGGGAATTGAATTTAGCAACCTTGCGTTAAGGTCCCAAGGTCCAAAAGTTGGGACCCCAGGCAACAGGGGTAGAAAGAGGCACCTCTAGAAAGTGGGTCAGGTACTGTGCTCAGAGCAGTAAGTGCATTACCTGGGAAGGAACCTCACTTTCTATTGAGCCTAGAATAATTGTTCTTCTAAATTTGGCTGCTGACATATTTTTTGCATGTGAATTTTGATAACTTCTCTTGAAGTTTTTGATCTCCTATATTGACCTTCTTCTCTGGAGACCTTCAAAACCCAATGGGACGTGTTCCTGTGCAATCTGCCCAAGGTGATCCTGCCTTGGCAGGGGGGTTGGACCAGATGATCATCAGAGGTCCTTTGCAACCCCTACCATTCTGTGATTCTGTGACTCTGTGAACTTTAATCTAATTGTCAAAGAAATAAATGAAAAATCAAATTCATATAAGTGCATTGAGTGAACCATGAGGTTTTTTTCTAATGGAACTTTCTGGACAACAAATTGTCCCTACTGACTTGATGAGAAAATAAAGTCAAGATGAACTAGAAACATGTAACTATATTTACATTTTAAAAATATATATTTAAGATACATGCAACATTTTCCAATGTAAATATGATTATTACTGTAAAAAACAAGCTTACACAAAGCAATTCACTTTCCTTCTATTGCCTGCTGAAACCAGGGCATTTAACAAGTGTTAAAGGAAGAAAGAAAAAAAAGATGATCCACAATGTCAAGATCAGGTGGTTCTGGTTCCTTTTTTCCATCTCTTTTTCACAAAGGATCAAATTTTAATATTTTCATAATTTAGAAATGAGGCATACATTTTAACAAAAGTAACTAATCAGAATAAACAAGTTTGTAGATAAGGAGTAAATCCTCCATCACCTGAGATCCTTCTCTCAACACAGGTTCTTTCTAGCAGCATGGTCTAGCACCCTCATTCATTAGTTTCCTTTCAGACATCAGAGAAGGAGATTTTATTAGCCTCAAATCAGGTTCCTGAGCTTATTAGCATTTTTGTTCTGTACCCTTTACAAAGAATATAGAAATATTAAAACAACGTTGCAAAGAACAAAACTTAGCAAAATCACTCTGGCTTTTTGCTCATTTATACACAAGTTTCTTTACACTTCTTTTCTTTTTCATTGGACATTAAGTGAAAAAAAGAAATGACATATTTCAAACATGCAATTAAACTGGCAACTATTGTAGCATTCTCTGACACTATACAGGTGCTGTCATGCAGAGAGTTTTTCCTGCCTGACACTTATTCTTTTGGTAAATAGACTTTTTCATTTGGTAAATAGAAATTCTGGAGGAAATCACAAACTTATTACTTAGAGACAGGTAATTAATTTTTACAAGGAATTCCTAATTTCTATGTTGATTTCTCAAAGACATCACAAGCAATCTTCATCTGAAACCCTTTTCCTGTTTCACTCTCTTTTTAGGTGTTTCCAAAGTTTCTGTCCCTGTAGTATTTTGGCCCCAGACTCTCACATCCCAGCTCAGGGGGTGAGGGGAGCGGTTCCTGTCGGCGCGGCTTGAGGGTGCCCTTTGCATTGCAAGGGCCCATCAGCATCTCACAGAAGGGGCACAACAAGAGCTTCCCTCACCTTCCCCTCCCTGCTGCAAGTCAGGAGGACACCCACAGCAGGCAATGCCAGGCTAACCCAGAGAAACATCACATCCAGGATTTCTTCTTCGCCCCATACTTTTTGGGAATACAACTACTCACCCACCCATGGCAATTGTCATGTGTTGCAAAGATGCTTTTCGTAAAGAAAGATCACTCACTGAAGATCTACCCCTTATCATGTCAGCATTGTGCAGATTTTTGACTCTGTGAGATGCAAAGACATTTCTAATAGCTGTTTGACTAAAAACCCCCACAGTTTTCATACTTCACCTCTTTATCACAGGCTAGGGTTCAGTTCCTTGAGCTTAATGCTAGTATAAACAGTTGCTGGAGAATTACTTTCAATGTTGTTTTTCCTTTGCTAACTGAATCAATATTGTCTTTAATAGTAAAAGGAATCACTTGCAGAATTAAACATTGCATACAACTCATTTATCACTGAATCACAGGCATCAGAGGTGAAAAGGCCTATTAGCTTATCTAGTCCATGCCAGTACAGCCTTTTTCCCTGTAGTATGATTTTGAATGCATGTCCTCTCTCAGTTTAAATTAATGTTTTCCTCTCCTTCTCTTGGGGTTAGAGACATATGTCAAAATGCAGAAGTGGATGCTCCAACAAAGAGAGTATCTGTTTAAAAACAAACATTATGACTATGATTTGACCATCTTGGCCAATAAGCTACCACTGTGGCAGTGCTGACACCAATACCAAATTTTTTTTCACTGTTTGATGAAGATCAAAGTCATTGGTATTGAGTCAGGGTAGAAAAACGGATAAGTAAACTATAACATTTTGAAAAAAATGGTTGAATTCAAAGGAATTATTGGTTTCCTATTCGACATTTTGTGTAGCAAAATTACAGTTTTAGCAGTTTTACTAAGTAATGAGACTGTACCATGCATGATTGCAGAATGGTCTACGCTTTACAAAGATGATATGGTCCAAGTTCTTTGAGTGGTATCCTTTTTTTCTTTCCAGGCAGTAGAATATCTCACATGTGTTACTTGGACTAACATTAAACATGCGCATAAATTCAGTATTAAGGACTACAGTCATTACATTGATGTCTCCTAGCACTGAAGATTAAATCATAGAATCATAGAGTCATAGAAACATAGAAACATAGAATAATTTGGGTTGGAAGGGACCATTAATATAGTCCAATGCCCCCTGCCATGAGCAGGGACATCTGCAACTAGATCATGTTGCTCAGGGCCCTGCCCAACCTGACCTGGAATGTTCCCAGGGATGAGGCATCTACCACCTCTCTGGGCAACCTGGGCCAGGGTTTCACCACCCTCATTATCAGAAATTTCTTCCTTATGTGTAGTCTGAATCTACCCTCTTTTAGTTTAAAACCATTACCCCTTGTCCTATTGCAACAGGCCCTGCTAAAAAGTCTGTCCCCATCTTTCTCATAAGCCCCTTTAAGTCCTGGCCAGCTGCAGTAAGGTCTCCCCAGAGCCTTCTCTTCTCCAGGCTGACCAACCCCAACTCAGCCTGTCCTCACAGGAGAGGTGTTCCACCCCTTGGATTATTTTTGTGGCCTCCTTTGGACCCGCTCCAACAGGTCCATGGCTTTCCTGTGCTGAGGGCTCCATTGCTGGATGCAGGACTCCTGGTGGGGTCTCACCAGAGTGGAGTAGAGGGGCAGAATTGTGTTTTTTTGGTGAGAAGCAGAGAACACTGAACAACACTTCAGCAAATTTGACAACTATTTATAGAAAGGCTGCCCTGAGTTCTTTCAGCGCTTCTCTACCTTGGCTCTGAATGGCCACATTTGGGTCAGACTGGATTGTACCCTCCCAACAGGCAAGGCGTAGGATTTGAAAGAGATATAAAAGAGTGCAAGTAATTTTCCCGAAGTCATGGAACAAGTTAGTTGAGGAACCAGGTCTTTCCCGGGTGTTAGTTGGTTTAATCAAGTTTGTCTCTATATGTTGCAGAGGACATCAGAGGCTGAAGTAGCTGGCTCTGCCAGCTCTGGCTCTGCTACTAATTCATTCATTCTTGTCTGCTCATTTAGGGCACAGTTTAGAGGTCTTTTCAATGCTTTTCCAGTAACATGAAGAGAAAGCATGTTTCGGGCTGTAGCCTGCAGCGTTCGGTTTCACACACCAAAGGTCAGCATATTGGTAAACTGAATCCCACCACCTTTCCCATTACAGGAGTGACAGTGACAAGAGGCCAAAAATAACCTAGTCTTAGGCATCTCTCAGAGTCAGCACTCTTTGATCTTAGCTATTGAATGGACAAAGACAGAGTCTATAAGGAATAAGAGTAGAGCTTAAAGCTAAATAAACAGAAAACCACTGTTAAGAGTCACACAGGTTCTGACAGACTCTGCAGTCCTCTGGTCTCTGAAATCTGCTTGAAGCACTGCTTCTGCCATAATCTCTGCTCCTGTTTTGCTGATTCTTTTAGTACACTTGGACTGTTATGCTTCTGGGAATGACATTAATTGCCTCAAAAATGGTGTTGATAGACTTCAGAGATGGCTGCATCTACTGTTTCATTTCTAGACTACTTGATTTTATTTAATTAAAAATGAAAGGCCTGTGAAGGATTATTTTTATTAAATCTCTCCAGGGCTTGAACTTTGCAAAGGGAATCTGGCAATGCCTATTCACTTGGTATGCTGTGCAGCGAATGGAAAGCAGAGGCTTAGCCTGTCTTCATGCTCCAGCTCTGCCTCTTTATTGCAAACAGCCAGTGAAATTCCATCACTAGGCTGATTAGACAATTACTTTAAAGTCAACACTGAACAAACACTTTCCTGTAGCTAAGTCCAAAAAGTGGAAACAAACATTGCCCCACTTGAGAAGTGCAGGAGTTTGTTATTGTCAATTACAGTTGACCACAAGTTTAAAATTACTGTTTCCAGTAAACATAAAAAGTATTTTATTTCATTTTATTGATTGAAAAATCCAATTTAAGTAGGGAAAGGCTGCTACTGTGGCTTTGCTTGAAATGCTTCTTAAAACCACACTGTTTTAAGAATATTCGGAGAAAGTAAACGGTTACTGAGATATTTCCAGCTTGATCATAAATGGTTTCAGTAAGACATCACAAAGCAAATTGGAAATGTAGAATCTATGTGCAGTTAAGGAACACTATATCCTTCACAAAGCATCCTAAAATTAACTTCTCTGTTTAACGCATTAAATTATCCCTAATTACACATTTGACCGAAGGAATAAGCCTCTTCTAATCAATCATTGGCATAAAGTCTATTTGCTTTGCAAAATAGTAGATTGGTCAATGCAAACATTGGTATTTCAAGCTAAACTCTTATATATGCTATTGTCAATGTGAGTTAAGAATTAGAATCAAATCTAATACTGCTAGAGTGCCTGAGATCAAGAATTACTGTTGTTGCTGGCATCATTTTTAAGTGTGCTTAGTTTCTTATGGTAATACACTTTGCAATCAAAAATAATAAGACTAGAGATTGATTTCAAGCAATAGTATTCTGCTGACTTTACATGGCTGTGTCTCTACTGGGAGAGGAAACCCCTTTCTCCTAACTCTGTCAATGATCATTTTGATTACATCTTCAGTATGAATTTGGGGAAGACATAAGCGCTATGTTTTCTGTCAAGTTCTGAAAGTGTCACTGTTTATTCTGCTCTTAGTATGCCAGAGAGGAAGGAGCTCCCTCTTTCTAAACATGACAATGCCAAGAGTCTGTGCAGTATTCCCTTTCTTCACTCCTCATGGTTAATAATCCACACATACATAAAGCATAGAGTTCACTGTCCCAATTCCTACCATGGTCTTCTGTGCTTGTTTTTATGCCAGGTTTTCTGTAGGTTTGTCATTACCCCTGAAAACAAGGTCTGTCTCTGACAATTTATTTGGCAAACCTTCAGGATAACCTATGTTTTATGTTTCTGCAGTGTGCCAGCAAGGTGAATGGTGGCCTGTACACTACCACTAAAGATTATCCTGATGAAGCTGTTCATTTTGCCAGGACTCATCCACTGATGTATCAGCCCATCAAGCCTGTTCATAAGAGACCAATACTAGTTAAAACAGATGGAAAGTACAATCTTAAACAAATAGCGGTGGACAGAGTGGAAGCTGAAGATGGGCAATATGATGTCTTGTTTATTGGCACAGGTAAATTAAAGAAATCAAGGAAGACAATTGATTTAATAGGGATTTTTATCTCCAGGATGAATGAAATTAATTTGTGTATACTCCAAAAAAAAAAAAATCAATACAACATTTCTTTTTAACAATCATTCTTTGCATGACTCTGCTAGTCTTCACCTTAGAGAGGAGGTTGGTCATTCTAGACACGTGCTTCACTGCGCTGATAAAATTATATAGAAAAATAATGACAATGAAACATTTAAAGACTGGGAAGAGAAACTTAATTATAGGATTACTTTTTTTTTCTTTCCAAACAAGAAACTTAAATTAAATTCCTGAACAACTGGCCGTATTTTTGAAACTTCAGAACACAACCATGTATCTCAGCATAGTTCTGAGCTGAGACCTAGAGACCTGAGAGAAACAAATGTGACATGATTTTCAAAAATATCAATTCAAGTTACTGACTTTATTCCACAGTTTATTTTCCCCAAGTCTGGAGACTACAAGTCTAGCTGATATCATTATAAAGAAACTGCCAGCTTCCAGATTTGGGTTACAACACAGCTCAAAGAAGGAAGGAGGAAATACCTAAGTTTCTTAAAAAGAAACTCTTAGAAGTTTTATGCTAAGTTTTTTTGTCTTTCTTTTCTGTCATTTTCATAACATACAGAGAGTTTGTTTAAAAAGGATTATTAAACATCTACTAAACAAATAAGATTAAGGCAAAATATATCATAGACCTGCCCTAACTCTAAGCAACCAGAGAAAAAACCACATTCTAAGGGTATTTGGAAAATAAGAAAACTTAGGAAAATAAGAGAAAAGCCTGGAACCAAAAAATACTTTAGCCACATCTAATCTGTCTGGAAAAAATCCAAGGGAGCATACATTCACATTTTATCAATTTAACAACAGGAGTGGTATCACAAATCATTTTGACCGTTTTGTCTAAGAAAGCAGTTACAGTGAATTATTTTTTACTAATGAAATTCCTCTGATAAGCACATTTCAGTGTTGAGAACATTCAAAAGAAGCATGTTTGTAGAACAGCAAAGGCTTATTTATATTAGTGCTGTTTTCTAAGCCTTTAAATGGCCTCGGTATAGTCTTGGTATTGGTCTATAAAACATTGCGCCATGTGTCACTTATTTCTGTACAGCAGATATTATAATGGTGCCTATATTTTTCATATTTTCCACTTGCATTTGTGACTGAGATATTGTATCCAATACTCTTGTACACAAGTCTTATGTTCAGCAAAGTTGAATCCAAGGGAGCTTAAGTGTGCACTTTAGAGCTGTGCTGGACTGGCACCCAACAGCTGCTTAGTCTTCTCGTGATGTTTAATCTTAGGTGTCAAGAAATTCTGGCATAGGAATTTGGGCTTTAGAAACTCTGAAACAAACCCTACAGTCCCTGCTCTGGCAAAGCTCCCATCAAAAACTCACTGCTTCTTTTGGCGATATAATGTTAGAAAGGGTTAATCTTTTTTTTTTTTTGTCCAAGTCCAACACCTGCTGTGTAACGTAAGTAAACAGGGTCTTACAGCCGAGCAGAAGTTTCCTTAAGGTAGCAGTGCAGGTTACAAAAGTTCATCAAAGGCAAAGTCTGAACGTCAGGACTAACTTTCACGCGTCCATCAGCAGGATTCAAACAGGAATTTACTTATGAAAATCAGAGCTCAGAATGTGATTTCTTCCTACTGTTCCATCACAAAATGGATGCCTTTGATTATGTATTCTCTTTGAGAAGTAGTGTATGACCTCAGTTTAATGGTTGCTCTTTATTTATGCCCCTTTGATCTTCTGCTGAACATTTTCCCAGTGCTTGTCTCCTTAATATTTCCCCTTTAAATCAAAGGTGACTGAAAGTAACAGCAGAAAAGAAGTGATATTTGCCATTGTTGATGACAGATTTTCAGATTAAGGAAAGCAAGAGTATTCTAATAATAGTCAGCAAGCCAAAGCTGAAGTGGTGGAAGACCAGATGCTATTCGTGTGTTAATTTCCTGCAAGAGTTGTAGTGACAGAGGCTGATAAATCTAAACTCCAATGTGCCTTAGACTTTTTGAATGTGCAGCTTTTTTGGGGTTCATCTTCCTTTGATTAACACCTTCAGCTCAACAGCAGCTCAGTGTTTCCCTAGAGGAGAGCAAGAACTTCAGACAATGAATCCCTGAAGGTTTTTGTTCTCTTGCCTTGAGGAATGGAGCCGCTGACAGCAATTAAGCATAGTTAGTAGTTTCCTAACTAGTGCAAACACTCAGATCCTATAATTGAAGCTACTTTACAGTCCCTTACCTTGATGGAGACAGGTCCTGCCTATTCTCATTTCTTTTTTTGAAATATGGTCACCCTCTTTGATCCTTTTGCAGCTCACCAAGGGGTTATGACCCAGAGTTTAAAAAATACAAGTCAGTTAATCGTTTAGCTCAGATATGTCTCAATTGACTTTTATTTACCAGGGACAAATTGTCATATGTGTTTATTTTCTAAAAGTAAGAGCAATAACAGCAACATGCAACTACCTGTATATATTTACAAATTTCTATCCATTGTCAGGTTGAAAAGGTCATTTAATGTATTTAAAGGCCATATAAATATTTCCACCAATTATAACCTTCGTTTTGTTTTGGTTTTTGTTTTTAAATTTATTCACAGATAATGGAATTGTGTTGAAAGTCATTACAATTTACAATCAAGAGACAGAATCAATGGAAGAAGTGATTCTTGAAGAGCTGCAAGCACTCAAGGTGAACTGTGCTGTATATGAAGCATATATGCAAGTCTTGAATTTTCTGCAGAATTAAAATGTCTAAAAAATCTGAGGATAGTAAAATATATAATAATTGTGTGCAAGAAATTTTCTAATGGTCTAGTTATTTTATGACAGGGAATCTTCATTTTCAACTGAAGTTTTTCTGAGGTGGATTTATAGCCCGAGTACTGAAGTACTGAAGCGTATTGCAGCAAACCAGGACTACTGACTTTCTGTTTACATGCTTGGAGCTTGTAGTGTGACTTTTAATTATAAATGTATTGCATTTAATCTAATTTTCCCTCATATACAACTAAGTTTTAAAAGAGTATAACTGCATGCATAACAATGTGCCTACTACAATCTTGGAAGCTTAAATGAAATCTGGATAAAAAAAGCCCAATCCTCAGAAAGAGTAAATCAGTTAGGAAAAATCTGACATCCAGACTTAGATATTTAAATACGGTACCTGCATTTAGGCAGTGTAACTATTGACTTGTTGCCTGGGGAAAAAATCACAGAAATTGTCCCGTTTGATAAAGCTGGTTTTCAATAGACCTATTAAGCGCTATGTCTTGCCACTGCTCCAGGAAATCTGAGCAGAGGGCAGAGAGGACAATGGTAAAAGAAGGAATTCCTGCTATTTTTATCTTATCTTCAATGAATGTTTTGTTATAAAGAACACTCCACTTGTTACTCTCAAGTAGGACAAAAGAGATTCAGTGGTGGCAAGAGCTAATGTCATGTTTGACAGGGAAATTGTAGTGTTCCTGTGGCTCTGAAAATCCTGAATTAAGTGTTGGCTGGTTGTTTTTAAATAAACTCTTTTAAAGCAATACTTTTGAAAGTCACAATTCCCTCATCTGTTTCTGTGGCATCAGAAGTTACAGAAAGTCAAAGTATCTAGCAAAGCTGAATATAATAAGTAAATATCAACACTATCTTACCTAATTTATTGTCATAGCAAAAAAGATATTCTTTTTTTCTAAGCAAGGAAATATTTCCTATTTTCTAGGAGCCAGTTCCTATTATTTCTATGGAAATCTCTTCAAAAAGGGTAAGCATTTGACAAGTTTGAAATGTGAAGATTGTGACTCAAATGTAACAAAGCTATAAACTGTATAGAGATAGACAGACACATAAATAGGTAGACAGACAGATGGATGTACATTATCTAGAACGAGATCTGGTCTGATACATGTAATCCTTGTGTAAGATAAATTTCAGGTTATATGCTCTGTTCCTTTATGAAGCATTTATGTTTTTCAGTTATAATGTTAAATCTCCTTTGTTCACACTATCATTTGTATCTAAGCAAGTAAAAACCCAATATGTTTCATGAGTTACTGGCATAGTAATCACAGTAGGGATTATCTTGGTGGATATGGCAACTCACAGAAAAGATCCTCGCTGATAAATCCAGACAGAATTCAGCCCCCTGGGGAATCAGTGCAAAAAAAGCCTTGCTGGCTCTCCCACATATTCAGTTGCCCAGGAAAGGCAGGGCTGTTTGGATGTGACTCCCTTTCGAGTTTCTTTTAGTTTCTGCTAATATAAATACCCAATTTATTACTCTTGTAGGTAGATTCTCATCTGTACCACATCACAGATACCCGTACCGTATCATTGTATCATCTCAGGATGGAGCCCTTATAAACATCACAGGATAGTTATATCTTAATAGATCTTAGAGATCTGACACAATATAGGTGCACATAAGCATAGTGAAACACAAGTAACAAAGAATGAATGAAAATTGCATTACTAAGGGGTGTGGGTGTGTGTGTAGCCCAAAAGATCATTTTAGTCTTGGCGTCCTGTCAACTTGCACTCTTTCTGTAGGTAATGTAGAAAGACAAAATCCTCTGATGGTGATTCAGAGAAAGATCTCAGGTGTAAGTATTCTGAATTATTTCCTGGATTGATCTAACTTTTTTCCCATGTGAAAAGCAGCTCTGAATTGTCTAACACTGCACCTAAGTGATTATTTGGAGAAAGAATTTGGTGTCATTCCAGGTATTTGCCTTACCTTTAGCTCTCAGTGAAATGTCATGGTAAAAGTGTTGTGTTGAAAGAGTAAAAAGGAGATATGATATAAAAGTGAACTAGTCATCCTCCATTACATCCAGCTCCCAAGAGGACTGCTAACACTACTAATTCAAGAAGTATCTGGCAAACTTGGTGAGAACTGTAAAAAAGCTGCCAAAGCCATCTAGTGGTTGAAGAACAAACTTTGTGAGAAGTAAAAGTAACAACTTTTTCAAGATATCAGAGAAAAGGCTGAGAGAGAACAGGATAGCCAGATAGAATATTTTACCCAATTAAGTGACTTCCTAGTCTATGTCTATAGGGATTCTTGAACATTGATAGCAAAACGATATCAAGATTATATAGCCAAGCTCAGCTTGTTGAAGACAGATAAACTTAAAATTGAAAGAGGTTGCAGTTTTCTGGTACTGAAGACAATTAAATGTTGGAATACATGTTAGGTATAGGGTTGGCGCCAAGTAATTTTGTCTTTAAAATGAGATCTGTAAGCAGAAGTATAACTTAGTTGAGTTTATGTGAAAAAAGTTATGTAGCCTTTCTGCTTGAACATTTTGGCTTGTCTCTTTCAACCTTAGAGTTTGTGAGCCTGTGGAGACATCCTTGCTAGTTTTGTCTCAATATCCTTATAACACTAACCAGTCTTGACTAAGTCAGCGGTACAATAAAAATATCATGTTTCAGGGGTGAGTTAGTTATCTGCAAAGACTGGGAAGGAATGTTCTTCTTTGATGTTCAGTTGGCTAGATATCAGATGCTTTTTACCTTCCTCTGATGAACCAAGACCTACAGTAGTCTTTAGCCCTTCTAAAAGATGAAAGAGAAAATCCCATCTCGTATGTCTCATTGAATATTGTTCATGTCTTCTGGGACTATCACAGTGCAGCCTTTGCAGACAAGAAAGAATTCCCCTCAAATAAGGGTCCCAGGTTTCTTCTTCATTTGGCAGATTGAGTTCTGCTACTATCATCTGGTTTACCTCAACTGAAAAAGTCTTCCAGCATTACTGTTACCAGTCTCTCCTAGTTTTAAATGTCATGATTTGTGATAGGCAAACCGGTCTATATGAGCTACTTGTATTTTCCAGCTTTAAGAATTTTAAAATATCAGATTTTGGAAGCTTGGACTAAGAGTGGGAATTATGGATTAAGTTTGTCCATTACGATAAGCACAGCTTAAAATGTTCATTAGGAATCTTTTTTCTGACTGGTAAAACCATGGAAGTGAGTTGTGCATAAGCAGTTCCTGTTGCAGTATACACTGCATTTTTCTGTATTCACTCCATTTAAATTCACCAGCAACAAGATTTTTTCTCAAATCTCAGTAAATTCAGTCTATTATCTTCTGAATTTATTATGCCAGCAACTCATTAATCAGACTAATCAACTTTCACTTTGTTTGAAAAAGACATTTATGTGAACTCAGAAGGTTCAAACAGTCTTAGCACTAATGCTGAAAAAAACCCACAAACCCCTACAAATAAATATTAAAGTAGATTGTGACTAGTTAATTTGCAAGGAAGGACTGAACAGGACCAGAAAAAAAAAAATATCTCTCTTGTGTACTGAGGGATAATACAAATTATAATATTACTGTGCATGTGTATATATGACCATATTGTAAGTAGCCACGTCAAGAGCTAAACTTATATGATAACTCTCATTTTAAGATTGAGGTTGCTTATAACTTTTGCACATTAGAACTTCTTTGTTTTTAAAGTCTTGCCTGACAAGTTTTTTTCTGCAGATCAGTGAGGTGGCAGAGAAATGTAAAGAGGGAGGCATTGGAAACTATCTTGAGGAAGAAAAAGAAACTTAAAACCCTGCCTATTCAAACACAAAGCTTATAAAGCTGAAACTTCAGAAGCAAGGAAATACCAGAGTAAACTTGTTCATTTTACCTTCTTTCTCTCCTCTGTCCTCATGCAGGAGAGTTTAGTCTGTAGTCAGATATTCTCCTAAAGAGTAACTCTGCCTCCCTCAGGGCACAGGCTGGATGCACAACTGGCAAGCAATGCTAAAGCTAGTATTTTTAATAACTCCATCGGTGACGGAAGTTTTTGTGGAAGTTCTAGGAATTTAATTGTACATGGTGTATTTTTTTCCAGCAACAGCTCTACATTGGATCCGAGGCGGTCATAGCACAAGTGAAGTTCCACCAGTGTGACATGTACGGCACCGCCTGTGCTGACTGCTGCCTCGCTCGAGATCCGTACTGCGCTTGGGATGGCATCTCCTGCTCCCGATACTATCCCACAGGAATGCAGGCAAAGAGGTAACAACCTCTGCTTTCTGCGATAACCTTTTTGAAAAATAGCTACTACTACAGAGTTCCTACTGCAACACAAAACTCTTCATATCTCCCCCTCATAAAAATAACTGAGCAGTAGGAAGATATGTTAGCTGCTAATTTATTAGCACAACCTTAGGGGATTGCAAAAGATCAAGATTAGCAGGATGACATAACCTGCAGTACCAGGAATATTTTTATGAATGAAGCAAAGTCACTTAGTAATTATTTACAGTAAGTTTTAAACAAACATCAATTTCCTTATGCATCTTTTGGTGTGTAGAGGAAAGATCTTTTACAATATCAGAGACCTATTTTGGTAGTATTATACAGCAAATATATTACACTGCAATAACATATACAACAATATTTAAAAAAAAAAAAAAAAGGAGAATTTCTGTTAATAGTCAAATACCTTCACCAGCCAAAATGAAACCAGATTATCTGCAAAAGCTAAGGTTAGGCTTAGGCTTTCTCCAGTGAATTTATAAAGACAAGTTACTCTAGAAGCCAGTTCAAAACATTAACCTGATTTGGGTGCTTCAATTCTTCCGTTGGGGAGACTTGTCCTCTCTATCATCTTTCACTTATTTGCAGCTCTTGGCTTTCACTCTTTTTCCCCATTTACCTGTCCTCTTCCCTTTCTTCCCTCTCAAACACAGGTTCTGCAATTCAGCTACACAGATCCTTGATCAAGCATCTAGAACGTACACATTTTAATCCAGGCCTTTTCACAAGACTTTAAGTCAGCTTTGCCACTAGAGAGAGTAATTTCTAACCTTAGTCAGCAAAATTTTGGTACTGTATAATTCAAATCCTTTCTGTGGCTTTTTTGCAATTACTGTTTCTGCAAATATGTGCTTATCTATATATATATTAGACTTACATGCACTGCAAAGATTAAAATGTATTGAGTAACTTCTGGAGACAGTTTTGAAAGCCAGTGGAGATGGTTCAGTCAAAACCAAGTCACAGTATCCCAAATTGATTATTGTTTCTTAAGGAAACCAGGGAGATGTTTTTTTGTTTGTGGTTTTTTGTGTGTGTGCGTCCTGCGCACCTTATCTTTCCATGAACTCAAACAAATGCACTGCTGACTATAGCCAGGCACAACAGGCATTTCTGTGGATTTTTCTAAAAGATAATGAACACAGTCATGTTACATTGGATAACACAAGTTTTTGGGTAAGTCACATAAAAAAATGAGAAATACAGACAATGACACAGCTTAATTAGGAATCTCTTGGACTATTATACTATGGCATAGGTTAAACCAAGTAGGAAATCTACACCTCTTTTGCAAGCAGGATTGCATAGTCTTCTCATGCCTCTTGTAAGGAGACCTAAGGGACGAAGCGGGATCTGGTTGTCTGCTTGGTGTGAGAAAAGTCTAGCTAAAACTTCCAGGCCCCAGATTAAGACAGATGAGCAGCTGTATAGTGGGCCAGGGAGATTAATTTTCTACAGTGTGAGTAGAAATCAGATTATCATAATTACAAAGCATATAGGTGACTCATCTAATGATGTAAAAGACATTTGGGGAAGGGGAGGGTTAAAAAATTTCCCAGCAGCCTCCTAGGGCTGTATCAGCATTTATGTTGTTCTGCAGGCTACTTATTGTCTAAGAAAAGATAAGAGAAACTCACTTGGTCCTGAACTCTGTTGTACATTTTTAGCATATTTCTCACCTAAGAAAATTTCCAGAGCAGCAGCCCTTAAGTCCCCTGACACACACATTTATCCAGGATTGAGTGATATGGGCGGCACCTCCCCAACATTCAGCAAGTCAGTCTCTAAAAGAAGAAAATACTGCTGTTATCACGCTCCTTCTCTTAAGATAAGCACTACAGCAGTGGAGAAGGGATTTGCACTCAATTGAATGTTCTTGAAGTCTGCAAAACTTGTTTTACATAAAGAGTTCGGGGAACAGCCAGCAAGAACTAATAGTGTTGAGAGGGACGGATGGCATTTGCTTTGTTCACTTTAGCTCATAGCTGGAGCCCAGAGTATTTTAAATTTACGCGTTTATACTAACTATGTGGTACATGGGGAGGTGGGGAGAGCCACTCAGGACATGTGTATGGAAGTTGTTTTAAGTTGCCTCCTGCTGGGTACCATGTGGAAAGCACTGCTGGAAAAGGCAGGTCTCAGTAGACAACATGGAGTTTTCTGATACCACATGACTCTGAGCAGGCAATAATGCTGCCATGGATGCCCTGGGCTCTAGATACAATTAACATTGTGTCACAAAGCATACACATCTTGATTTGGCCTTGTGTATGATTTCTCAACAGGTTTCTGCTCAAGCTGTACAGGGTAGTACAAGTAATGTGAGTACAAGGGGCACTGGAGAGCACTTGTCCCCACCGAACCTGGCAGGCCTCACTTCATCAGGACTTACAGAGCTGTGCCGTACATTACAGCATACTTGTGCTGGCTTTAATACCACCACTATCTGCTCAAATGTGCCCTGCTACGGTACGCTTAGGTGGGCTTTTGACTTGTAAAAGCAGCCCGGCCAGTGTAGTAAGAGCACTGCTTAAGAGCTCTCTTCTTAATTCCAGTCCTACTGGTGAAGAGTTGAACCGAAGCAGGGATATACAATGTGTCCTCCCCACTTTGACTCAGATGCCCTCTGCTTTACCTCCTAATGCCTCCAAGATATGACAAGTGTTTAGAGAAACATGAAATAGAAAAACTGTAAACTCAGGAATGTACAGGATATAGAGAGAACTGCAACATAAACACAAAATCCTTCTGCTTGGCCGCTGGTACTAACGTGTTGAATTTTGAAAGTTTATACTATAATTCCTTGCAAATGCATAGCCTGAATACTTAATTAAATATAGGATTTAATTAAGGACAAATAAAAACCAAGCCCAAAATCCCATATCTTGATGCTGGCAGTGTGGCATATTACAATGTCATGGCAGTTACAGGTGCATAGCTCCCGAATGCTGCAAATACTTAAGACGGTAGATGGAAATTATGTCACATTCAACTTCCATGAAGTACGCTTGAGGAAGCAAAGAGGTCCAGGACTTTAAATAAATGCTTTAGTTCTCTATCAGCTCTGCAATCTGATTTAGGCAGATTCAATTTTTATTTAAACAAGCACTAAATTCTACAAGTGAGATTCTTTTCTGTGCCAGATCACCATCCAGGCTGAAAAAGGGCTGGAGTAATTTTAAAATTTCTTTCAGCTTGGGTAGGTCTGGTAACCTGTGATTCCTTAGCTAATTTTAAGAAGCTGACAGTCACCCTCCTGCTTCTTCTCCACTCTGGCCTCTTTACCACCCACTCCATCAGCAAATGCCCAGACAGCACGAGCACCCCCGTCTCTCATGGTTGGCAAGAGAGCTCCTCACAGATTTTTTTTTTCCCAAATCTATGGGTTTTTACCTCCAAGCCTGCTGGCTCTCCTCGCTGCCCGTCTGCAGGCCTCGGGTGCCCAGGCTGCAGGGAGGTGTGGAGCGGCACTGACGGCAGCTTCCCGACAGGGGGCGCCACGGAGAGCGGCGCCGGGGGCGGGGCGGGGGGCGGGGTTAAAGGGCCGCCTTCGCCTTGCGGCTAAACCCCGGTGCTGACCCAGACGTCACTGCTGTAACGTTGGGTTCAGCAACCCAAAACTCAGCCCACGGATTTACTTATGCAAACTGCAGCGATGCCTGTCCTGCCTGAACCACTTTGACTTTGCCTCATCTATCCCAGCGAAATGGTTAAGAAACATGAGGATGATGGTGATGATGATGATGATGACGACTGTATTGTTTTCCTGTGGATCATTTTCACTAAGTCCCTGAAAGCACAGAGTTACAGACTGAAATCTAAATTCATGAAATTATAGATTGCAAAAGACACTTCCATATATTCAGTACATTTGCTAGTCACTGAAAATTGTTCCTCATAGTAATTTATGTCAGGACTTGTCTGGTACTCTATTATTCGTGGAATTCTGAATGAAATGATTACTAAGAAAAAATAGCATATACCAGGCTTATGTCAGTATTTGTGAAATGTGTTTATCTCTCAGCATCTCCCTCTCTTTCAACACCTTCCCCGTTTTTTCCTTCTCCTCAGAAAAGTAACAAGTGAAGGCACAGGCAAATGCATCTTCCCCACTCTTCACACTCACAACGGCAAAATTCCATCAAAATAACATTTCTTTTTATTGAATGGTTCTAACAACTGGAAAAATATCCTACCTTACAGGACTAGGATTTTTTTAGCTCTACAATGATCTTAAGGAACTGAAGAGTAAATAGTACATTGCCTGTTAACTGTTCCTTCTACATAGGGCTGCCAGGCCTGACAGCAGTGGGATTTCCTTTTTTGTTTCTTTCGAGGCTAATCTCTACTATTTATGTATATTTGTACAAGAGAATGTCTCCTCTGAATAATCTGTATACACAGATATGCAAAACTGGTGGCAGCATTATTCAGCACTGACACTTTGCAGAGTTATCAGTAAGGAGGGCTGAAGCCTCTATACATTACAACAACAACTCCCAGGGCATGATAAAACCCTGTTGCTATCTCAGAATCTCAGTTTTTGGTTAATAATGTGCATATATTTTTAGCGCTTCTGCCTAAAAGGCCCAACATAATCCTCACTGAATTTGCAGATTCCCCTAAAACAATGATGGCAAAACATTGGTTCTGCTGTGAATACCAGTAAAGCTTAAAGCTCTCCTCTTGGTCCACCAGCACCACTGCATCAGAAGTCCACACAGGTGGCAGAACTCAGAAAATAATCATTGTCTATTTCCAGTTTAGAAATAGAGTGAGCAACATCCATGGGCAAGATCTTGAACTAGTGTAAATCTACATAGTTTCAGTAAATTCAGTTTGTGCCAAATAAAAATTCTGCCTTTTGTATTCACATAGTACTGGAGAAAAGCATTAGTGAAGTAGTAGATGCAAAGAATAGCAAAACTCCTTGGCTTTGCTTGTTTCTATCATATATGATTTATACTATACACATACCTGCTGTGTAAGATTTGTTGCACTGCGTATTTCTGTTAATCTGTTATGTATGGCATTGGTAATACTCTGTAGAATTATTCTTTATGCAAATACAGGAAAGGTATCCTTAGTATAACTAAATTTCAGGTTGTTGGAAATACTATATCTGGCAAGATACGCCATTCCAATAGGCTCTGTTGTTTCGCTAGTAAGCAATCTTATTTATCAGGAGACTCAGAGAAAAAAATTGCCATATAAAAGCACAATTCTTCTGGGAATGCACCCTACAATTATAATTTTCATTATCTTTTTGTAAATGTGTATAAAAACCCCGAAGCCCAAAACTCACAACCATTTTTTCAATTTTTAAAGCAATTGCATTATTTTCCAGGTCGCAGCCAGGGCTTCCATGATCTGACAGCAGTTCTGCCACTAGCTCACTTTCTAGGCATGGGCAAGTCATGAATACGTCTGTTTCCCTATTGAGAAAAATGAGGTTTAAAAGTTTGCTACACAGATGTAATAAAATAAAGTATTTGCTCTGTGCTTTGAGATTCCCAAGTGAAAAAAAACCAACATGAAATTGAAGGATAAAAGAACTACCATTCCCATACATGGCAAACTGTTGTAAACTAAAAAAGGAAAATTTCCTTGGCTTCCAGAGAGAGAGAACCCAAACACAAGCTAACAGTCCCTTTGACTCTTCCTAGCACTGAATGTTGCCCAGTTGTTTCAGAGGATCTTGTTTTAGTATTTATAACACAGTGTAGTTATGTATAAACTGGACACATAGTTGTGCTTCTTCCCCAGACAAGTGTGTTTCTTTTTTTCAGATATGTGATTCCCAATAGGTTGAGTAGAGAGAAAATACTGTTGCATAAACAAGTACTTCTCACAACAATGCTACATTTTTAAGAATCAAGATTTATCTCCTTATGTTTTTAATGAATGTCACTTGAGCATGAACCCAACAATCTGTAAGGTAAACACGTTATCTCAATCAATTGAATTTTTTCCCCTCCAGACGTTTCCGGAGACAAGATGTTCGGCACGGAAATGCAGCGCAGCAGTGCTTTGGCCAGCAGTTCATTGGTAATCTACTCACACGTTTACAAATTGCTAGCAAATGCCTGGAGCAGACAGCACAGACTGCCACGAGTGTGAGCCAGACCATGATCTCACCTGAGTGTTTTTACTGGCATATTCCTATAATAAGTTGTAAGAGTCATGGGGATGTACCCATGTCATCCAGGTCTAAGAATGACCTTGTTTCGATGGCAGGTCCTGTTCATTCCCTAGCACTCATGTACTTCTGCAGCCCTGTCATTCAGATTAGGGATGTGGCTAATGCATCTCAAGAGCTTCCAATGGAAACAGAAGTGGGAAGATGGGGTAGAGACAGCGAACAACAGGGCTGCATCCTGACATGGGTATGAAATACTGCCAGGACACTCAGCCAGAAGTGGGAATTGAAGGAGCTCCCTAGCACAGGCAAGGGCAATGACATGTCAGAACGCAAATGTGTATTTATGATCCTTATCAAGTTTTGTCCTAAAAAATTATAGATTATTGTGTCTAATGCTGTTGTCCAAATCTTAGAAAGTAATGATTTCAAACGTTGGTTGTGGGAATGGAAAAACAGACAGAAAAGTGTTGCCTGGACATCTTCAGTATTTTGCAAGGTAACACTCAATATATTTCTAGAAAAAAAAAATCAAATATAAAAGGTTCTTTTAGATAGATAGCCGGAGAAAAGATATTTTAGATATTAAATATCAGATAGATGTTTTACTAGGGAAAGCTTCATTAAAATTGCAGTCCACTGGAGGATATAGTGGATTTTGGAAAAGTATATTTCAATATGAAATATTAATTATACAGTAAGTTTGAATTACAACAGAGAAAACATAGTGATATCAAACCCTGTATTTTTTAGGATATAAAACTGATTGGTCTCAAGAATATTTCTCACTTCTGTGGAATAAAATTATTTCATTTATGATGCAATTGCTCTCCTCCAGTGTCATATTTAGCTTATATTCCTCCAGATGTTTTGTTGGATGGAGAAACAGAATTGAGTTTTGATTAATTTCATACACCTTGTTTTTATTAGCACCCTTGGGCCAAAACTATACATTCATTTTACATGTGTATAACATTAATATGTATCATATTGGTTACAGTATTTACAGTTTTTAGGAGTTTTGTGCTGCAAAAGGCTATGTGTTCTCATTTTTACCCCTAAAAAATTAGTTATTTATTATATTTAAACATGTATTAAATTCTCCTGTTCCATTGACTGAAAATGAAATAGATAAACTTTTCATCAGAACCAGACACAAGCAATTAGCAGTGTAGAAGTCTGAGATCTGTTTCTTGGTGTAAAACCTTAGATGAGTCATAGCAAAATTTGATCAATTTATATTATGGCCAGATCCTGTGAGTTTGAGATGATGGGAAAATTCACTTAGCAGGTCAGACCTTCACCAGACACTACTTTTCAGTCACTATCTGATTTTAACTTCACTCTTAAAAGTAAATAAACCCTTGGAGCGTAACAAGTATTGGCAGTAACACATATTTTAAAAACATTTATTTGCCTTCCAGGTGAAGTCCTGGAGAAGACTGAGGAGAGACTTGTTTATGGAATAGAGTACAACAGCACCCTTCTGGAGTGCACCCCTCGGACCTTACAAGCAAAAGTAATCTGGTTTGTCCAGCGAGCGCATGAAACTAAGAAGGAAGAGGTAAATATTCTTATAGCCTAACCTTTTAGCTAAAAGAGCCCATGGTTAGGAATATTACATTTTCACTGAAAGGTCTGTCATCGGTTGCTGGAGTGTACATGGATGTAAAGGAAAATCATTATGTTCATCTGTTCTCTTGCACTAACAGACATAAGAATTTCATCTGACATTTGCATTCAACATCTTGAACGCAGATGTTAGAAATGTAGCAAAACTTGAATTAAGATCTCAAAAGAGAATCCAGCACTTCTCTTGGTACGTTATTGCAGAGGTGAAATGTGTACATATTACTCCCAAAGTTAGTCTAGCTTAACACGTATTCATTCTTGCTGCCTCACCTGTTACACTACAGAACCTTTTAAAAATGGGTGTTGGTGGATTCTCTGCCTCTTTTACATGTATTTCCCTATTATGAAAGTGCTTCATAAGTGTTACTATCTTTATTCCTCAGTACCTCTCTGATGCACATCAGTGTAGCTATCCCCACTTAGGATGTGCAAGGACACAGGGAGAAAAGCCGCTGACGGTTGCCTTACTGCCCGGCAGCTGGGCTCTACTGCAGATGGGAGATGCCAGCTTAGCCATAGACATCTGCAGATCTCTGGATTGGGACTCATCTGAAAGTAAATTTATAATAAAAAGACATCTATGCAGGAGCTAGTTGATATAGGCTACCTTTGAAATCAAACTAGCTGGTGTTGCAGTGGTATCACCTCATCCTAAGCTAGACAGCTTCATTTGGTCAGGTAAATAATGAATGAAAAAATAACGAAGGATGCCACAGTCTGCTTTAAATACCTAAAGTTAAGCAAGATGAATGCCATCCCCACTTCAGGCACATTTTTGCCTGAAGTTTTGTCCAAGTCCCAAATCTCTGCATGGTTTTTCACACTTGATATTTCCTCATGTATTTAGCTGGAAGATCCCTAGCTGTGCATAATCATTCTTACAACAGAACTATTAATCAGGCCTTTCACAAAAGGTAGTGAAGTGTGAGGCGGGGAGGACGTCCTATCATGTACACACCCCATTAGACTCAGTAGCTCAGATACTAGATACCAGGACTGTAAATTTGAACAGACTCTAGTCTTGCAGTATGTCTTTATACTACTAGGATGAATTTGTTTTCATGTTTTCCCCTAAAAGTGACTCCATTTTCCATGAATAATTATATAGTTATTGGAAAAAGACAAATAAAAGCAGGGAGAAGTAGAGTCATAGAATCACAAAATTATTTGGGTTGGAAGAGACCTTTAAAGATCATCTAGTACAACCCCCCTCCCATGGGCAGGGGACATCTTTCAGGCTCAAGGCCCCGTCCAACCTGACCTTGAATGTTGCCAGGGATGGGGCAGTCTCAACTTCTCTGGGCAACCTGTTCCAGTGTCTCACCATCTTCACTGCAAAAAATTTCTTTGTATCCAATCTAAATCTACCTCCTTTCAGTTTAGAATCATTACCCCTTGTCCTACCACTACAGGCCCTGGTAAAATGTCTCTCTCTGTCTTTTTTATAAACCCCCTTTAAGTACTGAAAGACTGCAACAAGGTCTCCCTGGAGCCTTCTCCAGGCTGAACCCCCCCAGCTCTCCCAGCCTGTCCTCCCAGCAGAGCTGTTCCAGCCCTCGGAGCATTGCTGGGGCCTCCTCTGGCCCCGCTCCAGCAGGTCCATGTCTCTCCTGTGCTGAGGGCTCCAGAGCTGGACGCAGCACTGCAGGGAGGGTCTCACCAGAGCAGAGTAGAGGGGCAGAATCCCCTCCCTCCACCTCCGCACCTTGCTGTCAAATACAAAGATGAGGCTTCTGTTCTCCTGGGCACTTCTCCTGGCTGGATTAAGCAGCTCAGTGCTCCCTGCTTGCTAGCATCCACAAATGCCTCACAGTTAATAACCCAGCTCTCAGGAGCTGTAGGAGGAATTCAAACACCAAACTCAGAACTAAGGCTTTAAGATCACAAAGGTCCAGCAGTTAGATATACAAATAACTATGAGTGTTGTCTCAAAAACATTTGTTAATGTATAAGAGCATTCATGGGAAGAGTTATTGCAGGTCACCTCGCAAATGCCCATTTGTTTTCCATCCATATGCATGTTTCAGCCTTATTTCCCTCCGTGATTTAGCCACAAGTGACTAACCCATGCTGGGCAAACAGGAATCTATCTGCTCTACTGTCTGTTCTGCCATGCTTGCCAGATTGACTAGACCACTTTCCTTTCACAGCTCAACATCTTCTTTATTTTGAGAAAATATTTTGTTACTTAAAAACTCTGAATTAAAGGATCATGGTTCTCTAATTTTCCTCTGAAAATTTAGTATTATATTCATGAAAGTACATTTCAGAAATAATTGTACAGATTTAATGTAATAGTAAAGGCCTGTACACTATAACTGCATCAATTTCCTTCTCAGGTGAAGACAGATGATAGAATAATCAAAATGGACCTTGGCCTCTTATTCCTGAAGCTGCATCGGCTGGATAAAGGGACATATTTTTGTCAGACGGTGGAACACAGCATTGTTCACACTGTCAGGAAAATTACCCTGGAAATAGTTGAGGAAGAACGTGTAGATGAAATGTTCAATAAAGACTATGAGGAGGAGATAACCTCACAAAATGCCATGCCCAATGCAGAGCAGTATACCTCAGGCATCAAAGCCATGGTACAAGGAATTTCTTCAACTAATAGGTTACAGCAACTTCCAGAGGGTAGAGGAATACTGTGAAAAAGTGTGTGTACAGATAAGAAAAGGAAAAAGCTGAAAATGTCTCCATCCAAGTGGAAATACGCCAACCCTCAGAGAAGAAGGCAAGGATCAGGCCAGAGCATTACCGGTTGCCCAGGAACATAGCTGACTCTTGATGGACAAAATCCATCTACTCTTTCTGGGCAAAATTTTATTTGGACTTAAGAGGGAGAAATCAGTCTTGATTATGGTAAATGATACAAGTTTATATATATAAAATATCAGGACTGAAAACAAAAATGTTACGGTAAGTTATACTGTACACTCATGATGACTGTTTAGAAGAATTTTAAACAAAATCTTCTTAACTGTCTGATTCTAAGTAGGTCAACACAATCAGAGTTTCTCGTTAAGGAGGACATGACAATCTTCAGACTTTGAGTGCTTGAATCAGTTTCCTGTGTGGACCGTGCTTGCGCTGTATATTGTTGCATACGATGGCATAATTTAAGCAAATTCAAATAGCTAAGCATTCTCAAGTGGATGAAAAAAACAACATATTTTTTCCTCATTTCACAAATTTTCTCATGCTTCTGAGAGCAGCATGTCTTAAGATCTTTCCTTTTGATTGTGACCTGTCTGAGTTTACCACTAAGAACAGTGAGTTGTGTTAATACAGTGTACTGCTATTTCTAAAGATAACGAAAGGAAAT
>NC_138575.1:12355030-12518164 GCF_964289735.1 Phaethon aethereus
AAAGGGACTGTTTGATTTGAAGGCTGAACACAGAGGTTGAATGAGATTTTTAAATTTTCTTGAAGAACAGGCTGTTGTCCTTCTGAATTAACACAACCAGTCTGATAAGAAGCAAATCATCTGGAGAAACAGTATTTTTAACACCTCAAGATGGGCAGCGGAGCCAGTTCTGAGAGCAAGGAGTCAGCCAGGAGATCCAGAGAACTGGAAAAGAAACTCCAGGCAGATGCAGAGAGAGAAGCAAGGACAGTCAAACTGCTACTGTTGGGTAAATAGAATAAAAATTGTTTATAATGCTTTTCCATTGAAGGGTTAGTTTGCTCTGGAATTACATTTCAGTACAATGAATTTCCCACCTCTCACTATTTTATTTGAAGAAGACAATCCTGTAGTTACATGCACAATATGTTTTCTAGTGGTGAACACTCATGAAGCAAGAAATTAAATCACAAGGAACAGGCTGGAAATGGCCATGTCACTGCCTGTATTCAATTTTAAATACTATAAATCCTTGATTTCTGAAAGATTTGAAAAATGAGTGCCTACTGTTAGAATAACTGTTATGATGCTTACTTACACAGAACGTAGCACAGACTTATCTTCCCCCCCCACCATGGATCTATATGCATCCATTTACAGGAAGATTAAGTGAAATAACTGGTTACATAGAAAATACACAGGTGTCACAAAGTATTGATATTGTTTGTTTTCCAATCTGTTGCACTTCATTCTTTACAGAAGCAGAAAGTGACTTAGAAGGGCTTTTTCTGATGTATAAAATTGATATTATGGAGAGTGTAATGGAAGGTAATGAAATGAGATGAATACAGAAGAATATTCTCATAGACTACTACCTGTAATTCACAGTACGATCAATTTATTAACAGCCAGCAGGTGTAATGGTAAAGAAAAATTGGTTTTTTCTTGATACAGCTTTATTCTTCTCTCTTTTTTCCCCTGGTACTGTGTAGCCTACAATAAATATCCAAGATCACAATAACATTGCCACCATCTTAATATTTTTCTTCAAACAGTATGATGCCTGCTATGAGAGTTTACATTACTTTCACGAAATGATCAGAAAAACAGCCTTTGAGCATTGAAATGTTTCTATTTTTCTTCATTGTAACTGCAATGCTTAGAAATGCTTTTAAACTGACATTTATTCAGACTTAGCTAGATCCCTTCAAGAAAGTAAATCAGCTTATCTCTCTTGTTTTGTATCTCATGCAAAAAATCTATTTATACCTGCTGAGAACCGCAATATTATTATTAATAAAGAAATAAGAGAAAAACACAACCATGCAGGTTTCTCAAACAGTAATAGGAAAGTAACAGTTTCATACACTTTATGTACCATCAGTATTGAGATTGCAGTTTACAAAGCTTTTCAGTCCAGTGGAGAATATGAAGACTTTCTGTGCCACATTAATACAAAATACTGCCCCTACTGAGACAAGCTTGAGTTGGTCAAAAAACCAGACTAATATTTTCATTTAAACTTTCATAAATTTACAATATTTTCTATATATTCTTGCAAAAAGGAATTTGCATATCAAGTTAGAACCAAGGTCCATCTACTCCAGCATCCTGTCTCTGACCTTATCCAACACTGATCCATGAGGAAGATGTAAGAAAACCTTTAAGAGGAATTTATAGGATAAAGAGGAATTTATAAGATAAGCAGTTTCATGATATATTTTGATCTTCAAGCCTTCATGTCTTGGTAGTAGTACTGGAAGCTGTCTTACACTAGGACACGAACTAAATTCCCCCTCCCAGAACATAGGTATGTATTTAGTACTAAGGACTTTAGTTTTAAATGTTTCCTAATGCATATTATCAGTCTTCTTCTGACACTATTAACATCAGTCTCAAGATACCTTTACTAACATACTTTGAGATTAATTGCAAGCTACGTGAAAAAGACTTCTATTTTGTTCATTTCAAATCTGAATATATTTCAGTTTCATCAACTATACAAGCACTCTTCATGAGACAAGCTGATCATCAGAATCTGAAATACTTTCGCTGAAGTCTTCTTTATACAATATATTTCTACGATATCTTCCTTTATTCATGTCACACATGATGAAGATTCAAATTTGTCAATGGGTAACAATTTGGAAGGTTTTTTCTCCTGGGGAACTGTTACAACAGATCACAAGGACCTGGTAAAAAGCACGTTGAAGAGAGAAAGGAAAAGGTTATCGGTTGAATTTTCTCATTCTTAAAAAATCAAGAGGTGAATAGATGTAAGCCTGTTTTGAGCCTATTGCACAGCTAGACTGAAAGTGTCTCTTGAACACCTGGAATCACAGCTGCTGAAGCAATGTGTATAAGGGGCACCATATAGCCCCTTCCCGAGTCAACCAGTGAAACGGCCAGATAGGAGAGGATTAAATCTATATTCAGATCTGTACCTGTTATCTTTCCATACCTCTGAGCTGATCTCACAAATTATTCAAATTTTACACTTCATAAACCAAGGGCAGCTCCATTAAAGCCAACCAACCTAGTACTACCCTAGTTCTAGTTTTCTGTTCATTTAGACTGTATGTTACATCTATATTACAGACCAGATGTCACCATTGTTTCTTTTGTAGTAAGTAGATTGGTAGAAAAAACTGAGAAAAAAATAGATATGTATTTTTCATAAGTTTTCATAAGTTTTCAGTGTGATAATTATGTTCTTACCCTTAAAATGTAAAAAAAAAAAAAGTATTCTGACCATTTACTGAGAGGATTATTTAACGTCTAGTCTCATTTCTCTGCATCCTCCAATAGGTCCCTTTACAAAAAAGAAATTATATCCAGAAAACAAAGACACCACATTTGTTTATGTTAAGTTCCATGAGCTGGGCAAACACATTATCTGTGTTGAAGTGATAATTTACTGTTTATATGACATGCACATAAAACCTGCACATATAAACTGGGAGAGGGGGAAAATTATGCCACTTTCTGATGTTCCTCCCAAGTTGTCCAGGAGCCAGGAGGGTTAAGTCCTCTGTGTTAGGTGTTCTTATGTTGTCAAGGCCATCCTGCCCACCCCCACCTTGTCCACAAATCTACATACTTCAAAAAAATCAGATTGTTTTATGAGTCTGGAACAAACTCCAAGGTGAAAGTTTTATTTCCTTTCTATCAGGGCCATATCTTGCCTATCACATCACATGCATTTTATATCCTTCATAGGATTCCAGGTTGCAGTTTATTTGAATGAATTTATTTGAATTTCTTGGAAAATACAGCACACAGCTGAAATGTGGCCAAAACACCTGATGCTCACAGTGAAACACAATGATGTTTCACAGAAATAAGAACTTAGCTTCAGTTTAAATAATCATTAAAACTTTGAAATTATTTATTTTCCAAGTATTACTGCATGGCCTCATTGTTTACAGTTTTCAGTGGCAGGACAAAACTCACCCTCATTCAAGCTTCATCATCCTCACGTTACTTTACTGAGAAATACTCACTTTTAGGGCAAAACTCACCCAAATTAATTTAAACTTCTGCTTCAGGGTGACAAAATTTGAAGCTGTTTGTTTTTTTAGTTTTAGTAGCAAATATTTTTCTCCACTGACTGTAAGAGGTCTCTGATAAGTAGTCTGGATGTAGAAGTTTTTAGTATAGACATTTAAAACCAGCTAAATGAATGTTACTGTAGTTTGAAGTCAGGCTTAAGTTCCTATTGTTAACACCTGCACTGGAAGCAAAGACTTTGAGCACAGGTGGACCAATAATCCTACTGATTGGAATACACTGGTTTTTTGGGGGGGAGGAGAAGCATTTAAGCACCTTATTCCCTCAAAGAGGGTTAGAAATTTTTCTCTAGTTTCTTTCTCTCATGGACAATGTTTGTTGAGTTTGGTAAGAGGATTAGGGAGGTATAATTTCCAGTCTAGTTCACAGTTTCCAGAGCTCTGAATGGCATAGACAAGGCTCAGGCAAAGGTGTGAAAACTTTTCTGATTTTAATTTGAAGATTTCCTTTTCCTGTTTTTTTTGCTGTTTTGCATCCGTGTCAATGGCTTTTGTGATAGGTTTCAAACAAAATATTCAGGCAGTAGGATTTTTTTACCTTCTTACCTTTACTTCTGGAAACTTTCCTAAACCAAACCTTTATTTCCACATAAAAAAATAACTGTAAAGGGATAATAACTCTTGATCTGAGACACAAAAGCAGATTAATATATAAAAATAACCTTTTTCAATGGTTCAGCAGACATTAGTCTTGAAAAGGGCTTGTGCTCTCCCCAGTTTCCACAACTATTCAAATAAATTCTGCTTAGAAAAAGAGTAACATCAAGTTACAGCTGAGGTCCTGGGTTTTGTTCACCCATGAATTTGAGATTCTCACCAGCTTTCAAGGGACCTTCAGTTTTTTCTCTGTTTCTACTCTGTCTATATACCTTGGTAGCAAGCAGGGAAGAGATTGGGCGGTTCCAGAGCAGCGGGGTGATTCGCCTCAGGCTGCTGGGGGACGACTCCTTTGCAGCTCGGTGCCTGCAGCCACACCACATGGCCCCTCTTCTTGGGTCTCCTCTGCAGCCCCAGCACGCCCAGAAACACAACGGCTTAGGACGTGGCAGGGTGCAGTTTGAAATATCCAAAGCAAGAAGAGAGGCAGGTTACAGTCTGCCAGAGCGCTGTGTGTACGGCACCTCGCTGAAGGGGGATGTGGCATGCCCGGGGGTGAACGTTATTTCTGGGAAGAAGTTCTGGGAGCAAATATCCATTGACCTTACTGGCAGTGGGGACATCTTTCAGCTCCCAGGAGCGGGGCCAGAGTTTCAGGCATTAACCAAGACTTCCGTGCCTTTATTTTCTGTGCCTTTATCCATCTCAAGGAAACTTGGAATCCAAATAGAGACAGAGAACTCAGAGGTAAATTTGAAAAAGCTAGATGATCTTAAATATGTGAAATGCAAAATATGGGGTACGGCATATTATCACTGGCACCTGTCAGGCTGAGCTATTCACCTTCATAGCGACAGAGAGTTTTTCCAAAGCCAACGAAACTTTCCAGGCTTCAGGACAGGACTAAGTCTGGCCTAAGCTCTCGGTTTTTATTCAGAAAATCTGGGCTCAGTTATAATTGCCCTTTTCACTGCCTCCTAAAGAGAAGCTGCATTCAGCTCCCCGTGCAGTCACGTAAGGGTGTCACGATGCGCTTCTGCCACTGTTTCTGAAGGCTGCCTCGGCGGGTGGGAACGCAGCCCTGTCCCTGCTCTCCCGCCTGGGACCCCGGCCGGAGCGGTGGGCTGCACAGGGCGGGGAAGGAAGAAAGGAAGCAGGTGCAAAGTAAATTGTTTCTGACCCTTCTGCTGGGGTGCAAATGCTGCTGCCGTTAACACAATACCAAAGTGAAACCAAAGTCTGAGAGTCATCTGTTGTTGAGATAAAGGCATTACTGGATCATAAATTAAAGATGAGCAGAGATAGAAAAATGCACACAAAAGATACAAATTATGCCTCCCACTCTATTTTAACTTTGCCTTTCAGATCTGGAAGAGAGGTTCATTTCTGTATTATGCTTCCTGGCATCTTTCCATCAGGTGAATGTATGAATTCTCAGCACAGCCTGCTCTCTTCCCTACAAAAAGTGTAGCAAATGCCACCTTGCTGACAGGGCTTTACCAAGTTCTTCAGAAGGGCATTGAAGGGATAAATAAAATTTGCATTTTTTCCAAACTCTGGCAGATGGCAGCATCAGCCCGTTTTGCATAGGCTCGTTTTTCTCTCGCACTTTCTGCTGTTCACATCATGGGCTTTAGAAAATGCTCTGCATATGGTTTGCTGTCTGTTGCGATTCATTTGATTAAATAAATCCCTGTCATTTAAATGTTATTCGCTTTGCAAAATCTATTTGGAAAGTCTGTAATCAGTTTGTCCCATTCACTGAGAAGCCCTCAGTTAAAATAGTTATGTCCCAGATTTCCTCCTTTGTCAAAACTATTTGACACTGTCCAGTGAGGTAAATGATAATCTGCGAAGAGAAAAGCAGTGATGAATCCTGTCCCATGGATTCACAGCCAAAATTAAATCCTCTCTTCAGGTGCTTTCAAAATCTGGCTCTTGTTTGGCAGGTCTTGCCAAGCCTCACCGCTCTCCCTGACAGAAGATGGTAGTCACTCGCACTGATTTCCAACGGAGAAGGTTTGCATCGTGATTACTCACTTTGCATGAGATAAGAAGGGCAAATTAACTGTACATCATCTGACCAAACCTATGGCCTAGTTCTGCAACTGGCTGTGCAAGAAAATGCCTGTACCTCCCTGCCAGCTATGGGGATTTACTGCAGAATCGTTCCCAAGCTGGATCTGTTGCACGGCTCTGCAGGCTTCCCGCTTCCAGCCACGCTACTTCATAGGAGAAGACCACGTGGCAGAGGAACTGACAAAACACCAGTGACAAGACATTTGCTCGTGTGCAGCCTCTGCATCATGAGCTAGACCACGTGCAAGTCTCCACACTCTGTTTTTCCAGTTGCTCAAAGAGGCTGGCTGAAGAGCGTAGGACTGGCTGGTTTGTCTTACAAAAGGTCATGACACACATTAAACGAACAGCTACAAATCATGTAATGAACAGGACCCTGTCAGAAGCTGTAGTTTCTTCATGTCTTTCTGCCCATCTGCCAGAGATGAAATCACAATATGACCCATATTTTATTTCCTTGCTAATTAAAGAGTGTATTTTTCTCTTAATTGACTGAATGTTCCTTTCTTTTCAAATGTCCCTTTCCTTTTCGGAATTAGTACTTTTATCAAGATTTCATTACTTTTAAGTCTGAATGGACACTAGGGAGGGTTATAGTTAGTACAATGGGAATCTAAAACAGCTGTATGTTTTCTCATAGATACAAAATTCTGTGTTCCAGAGAGTTATTTTTAATACTTGCTACTTATTCATCTATCAATCACATCTTTTAAACATTCCCCTTCTGCAGGTGCTGGAGAGTCAGGAAAGAGCACTATTGTAAAGCAAATGAAGTAAGTATATGAATATTCATGTCAGTTGTTGAATTTGGTATTTGTAGTATAAGCTATCTAGCTAATGTCTTATTACAATATTTATGCTTCTTTGAATAAAATGCAAAGAAACATCATTCAAATCAAATTCTCATTCAACCTCACAAAGGAAACCACAAAGTGACTGAGGCACAGAGATGGATTGGTAATCAAATCTGTGTGGTCAAATCATGCATTGGTCCAACTCCTTACTGAAGACCAGGGAAGCTTCTTCATTGGCTTTGGTAGGACAGTAGTGTAGAGAGAACATGAACATATAAGATAACCAGACATGACAGATCCACCTAGCCTAGCAGCCTGTCTCCTGCAGTAGCTAACGAAGGATGTTTACAGAAGATCATCAAACCAGACAAGCAAACACACAGTAATACTCGTGCTGGATATCCTGAGACTATCTGATGATCTGTGACTCAGGCACCATCCTGAACCAGAGACGATATCACTGTGTTTAGCAGCCCTCAGTTAATTCATGCTTACCTTTCTCCTGAATCTTTTTTGAACCAATGTAAACTAGTAACATCCACAATATGCTATGGCAAGTAGATCCACGTTTTAATTACATATGACATAAATCATCTTCCTTTATTCAATTTTAATTTGGTCCCTATTAATTTACTATTAATTTAATTTGATTTCTGTATATTGCAAGAGAAAATATGCAAGAGAAAATATTGAAGTATTCACGTTGCATAATAGTGCAAAGTTTTGTGGGGTTTTTTTTTCTCCCAAACTGGGCTCTGTAGATCATTATTGGTCTCCACAGTCTTATTCCAGCTCCTGCCAGAGGTCAGAAAGATTGTTCTCAGGTCTCCCACAGGCCAGGTGAGAACATATTTAGCCACCAGCCTACAACAGTGAGCAGCTGCTACCCATCATCTAGCACGGGTAGGGCCAGTCATGAGAACTTCTTTTAGCAAGGAAAATACCACCCCAAAAAGTTTTCATACAGTAATCAAGCTGGGAAAAAAACAAGCTATACAAGCTCAAATGCAGAAATCCTGTTCAAATTCGGACTGAGGTTAGGAAGATCTTGTGACTGCACCATAAATCTAGTACAAAAGTACTTGTAAGTGTTTGTTCAAAATGCACATGGTGCCACACAAATTGAAGTCAGCAGCTTTATTTTCCCTGGCTTCAGAGGAAGGTCAACTTTGTGTGTATATATGTCCCCATTTAAAATTTACTATCACAATATTTTCACATATAGTAAAACAGGCTGCTCTTATTCTTTTAAGAGCAACCAAAATACTAATCATGTATCTGCTTTAAATAGATAATCCACCTGAGTTCAAGAGGTCATACTTATACAGGCAGCCAAAATCCTCCTTCCCTGTGTAACTTGCTAAAATATTGCTGTTGAATCTAGCTTTATTTTCATAGACAATATCCAGGTCTTCTTCCTAGATCTGTACAAATATAGGAAAAAAAATTACAGAGCCATTGTAACTGTTTAGACATGACCTAACTTTGTAAGCACCTATCTCTTCCTGTGTAAAATTCAAGCAGACTATTTTAAAAATCGGTAATATTATTCTGAATTTAAGTTCTCCTAATTATTTCATATTTTCACCAATGTATTTAAAAAGTGAAGTAAAAATATTACATCATAAGACCAATTTCCTACTATTTAAGCAGCTCATTTTGTAATAAGACAGACTCAGAACCATCCATCAAACACTTTGCTAACTTTTTTGTTCCAGTTAAATGGTGGATAATTTTATTTCTGTTTTGAGTTCCAACCAGGAGACCCTCCCTGTTCAGCAAACCATTGAAATGTGTTGTGCTGAAAACTTCTCCACGTAGGAGCAGATTAAAGATGTTCCTCTGAATTGTGCACTTTAAGAAGGCTGATAACACTTAACAGCATCGAGAAGGGGGAAAAAAAATGAAAAGCTGAGAGTTATCTGTAAAGCCCTGTGCCTTTATGAGCTGTCAACCTGATCACAAATATTAATTATTTTACCAGAAAACTGTTCATGAAAATCATCATTTTTTCATGTAAAATGTCATCTATCTATCACAACTATGGACTTTTTTTTTTAAAAAAGGGGATTTTTTTCAGTAAAAAAGCACTTTCAGTTATTAATTTTTTAAGTAATGCATAACTTTTTCTAGAGAAGACTGATGGCTGCTTACAAAAGAAATAATGTTGCAGAAAATACAGTTTTCCACCAAAATCAGGGTAATTCTACTCCTATTAATATAAATTTCTGATTCATAAAACTCATTCTTCCCAGACTTAATATTCCAAAGTTAAATGCTTCCACTGAGCTTTGTACAGTATCTTCTGATGTTCAGAATATAGATGTGCTGCAAGGCCCTAAAAAGGCTACGATGTTTATTTTTATGAGGGATAACTAAAAAGGAAAAATAAAAATCAGCTTCTTTGGAACTCTGTACTTCTGACTAGATCATTTCCAATGTGATCTAACTTTTTTAAAAACTAGTTGAGTATTTCTGTTCTGTGCTCTAAGTTAGCAGTAGAAACCTGCTACAAATAATTCAGTAAATGAAAAGCAGGAAACAAAATATTTGGTAACTCATCGTGCCTGCTGAGATTGAATCAACTCCACCTATCTAGTGAGAAGCCCTCCTTGAGTGAAAAAAAACAGGAGACTAACTTATTTGCTCCAATAAAAACATAATTTAGACATTATGACTGGTAGCCTAACACCTCATGCCTTCAGCATCCTGCATTTATTTTTTAAAGTTTGTTTATTTTTACAAGGAGGATCAGGGAACAAAATTTTCCATTTGCTAAAATGCTCCTTCTGGCCATACAAGATGTCAGCCTGTTTTACAATCCTTCCTTAAGACAGATCTTTAATAAAAGCAGCAACATTCGCTACTGATTTAACAGGCTGGCTAACATACCTTCTGCCAGAGGACATAATTTTTTTTTTTTTCATTAAAAAAAACAAACCAGAAAAACAAAAAACCCCACAAAAAGCCTCAAGTGAAACCAATTTTTCTTTCTGTAATTACAGAACCTAATTTTATTTCAGAATCATATTTTCTTCCTTCCTTTGTTCTTCAAAGGGAAAGTATGAAAATATAAAATAGCCATTTGTGGACTGTGTTAGGGCCTTTCCTTCTCTCTCATCCCAGATTTTTGCAGACACAGGCAAAACACCTATCTTCCCCAGAAAACCTGTTACAGCCACTGCTGTGAGACATGTAAAGTAGTTAAACCAAGCTCACGTACTTCATGGGGTTTGAGTTGCTCTATATTTCATTCCATTATTTGTAGAAAAGCTGCTGCTTTCACAGGTAGTAAGGGTAAGAGTGAGAAGAATATTCTTACGTACCAGGGCAAGCTTCGACATCATTGGCAGCTGAAATTATTTCTTGTTAAAGGTGATCTGACCCCTTAAGGGAGGCCACCTACACCAGTGGGGAGCTCTGAGCTCTGTGGTGCTTCACACACAGGACACTGCTTAATGTCCTGCATTGCCCAAGCAGCAATCCAGACTATCCAGCACACTGCCATGGAGCTACACTAGACTCCTTCAAGTGAATAAGCCTCCCCTCTGAACAATTCTTTTTATTTCATTCAAATCACTGTGTTCACACAAGAATGCCTGGATATGATGGTAAATGGAGTTAGATCCAGCTGGCAGCCGGTCACAAGCAGTGTTCCTCAAAGCTCGGTTCTGGGTCCGGTCGTGTTCAATATCTTTATAGATGGTCTGGATGAGGGGATCAAGTGCTCCCTCAGTAAGTTTGCAGGTGACACCAAGTTGGGTGGGAGTGTTGATCTGCTGGAGGGCAGGAGGGTTCTGCAGAGGGATCTGGACAGGCTGGATCGATGGGCAGAGGTCAACTGTATGAGGTTTAATAAGGCCAAGTGACGGGTCCTGCACTTCGGCCACAACAACCCCATGCAACGCTACAGGCTTGGGGAGGAGTGGCTGGAGAGCTGCCTGGCAGAAAAGGACCTGGGGGTGCTGGTTGACAGCCGGCTGAACATGAGCCGGCAGTGTGCCCAGGTGGCCAAGAAGGCCAACAGCGTCCTGGCCTGTATCAGCAATAGTGTGGCCAGCAGGAGTAGGGAAGTGATCGTGCCCCTGTACTCGGCACTGGTGAGGCCGCACCTTGAATCCTGTGTTCAGTTTTGGGCCCCTCACTACAAGAAGGACATTGAGGTGCTGGAGCGTGTCCAGAGAAGGGCAAGGAAGCTGGTGAGGGGTCTGGAGCACAAGTCTTATGAGGAGCGGCTGAGGGAACTGGGGTTGTTCAGTCTGGAGAAGAGGAGGCTGAGGGGAGACCTTATCGCTCTCTACAACTACCTGAAAGGGGATTGTGGCGACGAGGGTGTTGGTCTCTTCTCCCAAGTAACTAGTAATAGGACAAGAGGAAACGGCCTCAAGTTGCGCCAGGGGAGGTTTAGATTGGATATTAGGAAAAATTTCTTCACCAAGAGAGTGGTCGAGCATTGGAACAGGCTGCCCAGGGAGGTGTGGCACTTCAGGACATGGTTTAGTGGGCATGGTGGTGTTGCACTGGTGGTTGGACTTGATGATCTTTAAAGGTCTTTTCCAACTTTAATGATTCTGTGATATTTCAGAGGATGGCAAAAAAAGGTTCACTAGTATACCAGACTGCATAACACCTCCCCTTTTTCTTTTTCCCAAGTTCAAGAGGATTCCTTTGAATATTGCAGGTTTGTTTGAGCTTGTGCTGAAAACATCACTCAAAAAAACAGATCTTCAAAACAGAGTTCGTAGATTTGCCTGTTCTAGAAGTGATTAGGGAAACATTTAGAAATCCCTTTTTTCCTACAGGTGCTATTCCTACAGAATCAAGAAGGCAGCTTTTGCATATTCTGATATCCATAAGTCAGAGAGATGTTAAGATTCTCACACATTAAACTGTGAACTGGGTTTTGTGTAAGTGAATTATTTTCTGGCAGGGCTGACTTTTCCCCTTGAAGGGAAAGTGTCCCCAAGACACACCTCTACTCATTCTGGGCTAACCTGACAGACCCTTTCACATCACACCTTTCTGCTTGTATAACTCTGTCCAGACTGTATCTTAGAAAGAAAGAGAGGGGAAAAAAAACAAAACACTAAAACCCAGAAATTATTTATTTAAAAACCTGGCCTTTATCTCTGAACAGCTGAAGCGAGGAAGAACAGAGTCCTGGTTCCAGCAGCAGTCAAAGCAGTTTGCTGTCTGTTCATTGAAAGTACCCTACACTGAAAAATGGCTGAAGTTTTTTCACCCTTGTTCACAACTCATGGAAAAAGACCTCTCTGAATCATGATATAATCTGCACACTGATCTTGGAGAACTTTAACCACATGCCATTCTCCAGTCAGGAAGGATTATGAAATTATAATTCCGCTCTTAGAATTAGATGAATTGAATTTGACTACTAAGGTTCTTTGTCCTCTGGAATATGGGGCAAATCCTCTGGATTAATATGTATGTCCCCAAAGCCTACAGACAGTAACAGTAACACCTTTCAATAACTAGAAATCGTGACTGATGTACAAAGAAATTTTAAAGATTTTGTTTGCTTGTTTTCTTGAGGAAGTGCCTCACAGTGTAGAAATATTTTTGCAATAAGAATTTTTTGCAATGAGAATTTTTTGCAATGAGAATTTTTTGCAATTTGAGAATTTGCGGTCTCACAAGCAGTGTGAGAGCCCAGAACTATTTGGGATCTAAGGCCAGCTATGCAACTTGCCCTGTCTCCACAGGAATGGGCCTGGGTCTTGTTCTGGATTCATACATTATCTTATATTGACACACAAGGAAAAAAAACAATAGCTCTTCACTCAGACTGGGGAGCCAAAACCTAGCCTCATAAATTTAACCTCATCTAGCTGCAGAAACTGCTGTTAACCTGTTCCGGCAGAATAGGCAGATTGGCCATTGATAAATGCTTTTCCATGACGGATTCAGTTCTTTCTCACACTGACCACAAAAGCATCTGATCCAATTTTTCACTACTTCCTTTATTTTAATGCATCCCATAAACCTTTTGTTTTCTTTTTTTGCACCAGGATCATCCATAAAGATGGGTTCACCTACCAGGAACGCATGGAGTTCAGACCTGTGATTTACAGCAACGCAGTGCAGTCTATTCTCTCTATTGTGAAAGCAATGACTAAGTTAGGAATCAGTTATGAAAATCCCGCTAGACTTGTGAGTATGATGCCCTTTTAGGCAGGAGAATACAGTTTTTTTGTTATATAATAGTAGAGATTAGTAGAACAAAGAGAGTTCAGGATTTGCTTTATGATAGTGGAAACTAAGTACTGCTTGAGTTATGTATGTGACAAGATATCCTTAACTACTTTCATTTTCTCAAGACTGATGCCTGAGATCTAACCTTTGCATAAACTGCCGTATTTTTTGTTACAAAAGAAATGTCCAACTTGAACAGACATAAGAAAGAAAAGAAAGAACTTTTTCTTAGCTGCTTAGTCACTTATTTATTGCTATTGCAAAATGTAATAAATATTTCCCTTTTATGAACAAACCTTGGGGCTCAGCCATGTAAGGAAGGGTCATCTGGACATGCTGGGAATATTTCCGTTTGCATTGCTCCTGGAGCAGACGTCCCCATTGTACAGATTGGCACCACAGAGAAGTGGAATCTGACCTTCCTGACACAAGTTAGCCACCCAATCCACAAGCACATAGAGGAAAAACCACAGTAAGAAGACCTGCTATCTTCTGGCAATCACACTGAATTTTCGTGGACAGAAGTAAAGGAAAAACACATACTTTTCTTCTCAGTGCAATTATTTAGTTTATTGCCTGTAATTCAGACTTTGCCGAGAATTTCTCAAAGGCCTGCCAGAATATCAGCGGATTCCAGTTTTGGCAAATTCTGCATATTCCCTAGAGGTTTATCTAAGAGGGAATTACATTTTCTTATCTGAAAGAGCTTTTCTTGTTTCTGAAGTCTACATTTCATTACAATGACATGTGGTACTTTGACCTAAAAACTGATAAATGCTTCAGAGGTTACTAAAGCTCATACAGTCACTTGACAGAATAGGAACTAAATGTTTTCTTCCCATATTCTTTTAAGGGCCCATGAATGTAAGTCATTCAGACAAATGTGATGGTGCCCAAAAGCAGCACACACAAAACAGGCGCATGTGAGCCTGCTGCAACTTTGCCCATCACCCATCTATTGTGATAGACACATATACTGCATAAGGACCCATCTACCAGTCTACATGGCCTAAGACAGCTGAACCTTGCAGCACCTAGCCACAGGTCCTGGCTCCTCCTCTAATATCCGCTACGTGGTTCAGACTACATTTGCCAGCGCTAATTGAGATATGTTCTGCCAGTGCCCCAGTACTGCAGCCTCTTTTCTCAGTCCTGCCAAACTTTCTGAGAGGTGTATACATGTTCACTCATCATCTATCATCTATGCCAGTTTCACAGACATTATTTTCATGGGATTTTACACCCTTGGGAACTGGGAATTTAATTTTTTGTGTTAAATAGCCCAGTTCATTTCTGGGCTATGCAGAAATGCAGAAAACACAACTTTTGTAAGTTTATAATTTATAGCACAGTAAGACCATTCTTACTGTCATCGGCAGAATAGGCCTCTAAGAACACAGTTGAACACACCTGTATAAAATATTTGCAGTGCCTGCCCGCCTTTCCCCCAGAACCACGTAAGAGCAAACTGGATATAAGTTTTAATGAAAATAGTAATTTTGGTCACATTTATTTGAATTGCATCTTTCTTCCAAAAACAAACTTAGCTTACATTTCCTGTAAAATCATAAGTCATTTATAAGCTTGAATTGTTTTGATATAAGCTTTGATTTCAGCTAGACTTTGTTCTTGGTGCATTCTGGTCCGGATTTAGCTGCTTAAAGTAATCTAGCCCAAAGACTAGGCTTATCTTGGGCCTGAAAGCAATGGGTTTATCCATGTTCCAGGACTGCCTGCAAATACCTCTTAGTGGTCCTGAAAGTGCCCCAGCATGTAATTTTGAACATCTGTTCTGGGGAGAGAGGTATTTTTTTCTTCCTAAAGCACCATTGCAATCTATTTTTAATATGAAAATCATCTGAAGTCTGTCTAAATGCCATAGAGAAACAAAACATTATATAAATCAGGGTTATGATAAACTCGATCTGCCACTATCTTCCTTTTTTATGTAAACATCAAAATCCACAGCTGCCACCTTCTGCATAATAATCAGTGAACCTTTACTGTACACCTGGAGGCTCTGAGCTCAAGGCTTCTCATTGTAGGCTATTCAACCAACAAATCCAACAGTGTAGGACGTTATCTATAATCATTAAATGATATGTGATACCCTGAAGGAGAGAACATTCCAATTCTTATCTTGAAGCTGAACAAGTGTGCACCCTGGAGAACCACCCTGGAGACAAACGAGGAGCACACACAAGAAAGCGTGACTCAGTTCTGCTGATCCCAGCACTAAGCGAGAGGATGGGGGTGTAAATGGAGCTGGTGGTGTTTCATGTAGAAGGGCAATTATATGGCTGTCCTCCTTCCTCCTTCAAATGAAGGCAATTATCTAGTGGCTATTTCCCCCTTTTTTTTTTTCTTTTTCTCCATGCTAACTCAATTTCTCCAATATTTTAGAAAACCTGCAAAGTTCTATTTTTGATCAGTCTCTAACTTTTACAAAGTTTCCATAAACTGCAATTTTTATTGAAACATAAAGGTATAGTACATTCCTAAAATAGATTTGTTACAAATTATTGTGAAGATGTTTTGTATTTTGGAATAAAACATACTCGCTGCCAAAACACCGTCTGTCAGAATCCATTTATACTTTTTCAACTATTGACTGCAAGTCACTTCAGTTGCCTACTTATACAGCTAGGAAGAAATTATATTCTATAATTATCCACTGCTGTGACAGTGTATCAAATGACCTTATTTTAATCATGCCTTTTGTTTACAGTACATTCCTAAGCTGTTAAGCACTGAAAATATTTTAATATATTTTAATGTAATAGATTATTTGAAATCTTTTTTAAATGACTGCAAAAGAAAGAAATTACAGATTACAGAATAACGCATTTAAAATATTTGGGTTTTTATTCAGTTACAGGTTTCTTCTCACCCAAATTAAAAAAAACCCAACATATTGGAAATACATTGACTAGTTATATTCCTTTTGCCACATTTCTCACTGTGGCCCAAAGCCAGAAATTTTTTCTTCCAAATACATTAAAAAATATATTTAGCTATATATTTCTGCTTTGATGTAGTTATAATATGTTTAAGCTTTAAATACACTTTTTAATTTAGTTTTTTGATACCCCACTACTATCTCTTACCATAAAAGCCTTCCTTCCAAGTTGGACCTTTTGTGAACACCTACAGTAAGATGAAACTGAGCCCTTGTATGAACAAAAAAAAAAAACAATAAAAAGAGGAAAAATCTGTGTATCATGATTTAAGTCTAACCTTGGCACTAACTAAAGGGAAGTGAGCTTGTAAAAGGATGCTTACAACCACAGTCGAGTATAGCTACCTGGAAAAATCGGTGAAAATGAGAAATTTTGCCCCTGCAACTTATTGTACACCAACCGTGTTTTCAAGGAGGTGCAGGGGCACAGTGCACTTGCACAATATTTACTGAAATCTCTCTTCAGGAAGATGAAAGGAAGCTGTGTGCCATAGCAACAACTCTGGAGGATGGCGACATAACTTCTGAATTGGTTGAACTCATCAAACAACTGTGGAGTGACGGCGGGATTCAGGCTTGCTTCGCGAGGGCGGCGGAGTACCAGCTCAGCGACTCGGCAGCCTAGTAGGTGACACCAGCTGCAGGTGCTGAATGCTGGCTACTACTGCAACGGACGGCGTCGGAAGGCTTGCGACAAGAACCCTTCCTCATGTGCAGAATAGCCTACGAAAATTCTTGCTCATTAACCTGAAAAAGGAGGGGGTTTGCTAATGTTTATAATATATTAGAAATGTTTAACTGAAGGAAATATGTGAAAAGAAGGAAAAATTTGTTTCTGTGAGATTGCTTAAACTAAAAAAAAATCATTATTCTCTCTCTAAGCAATTCTAAGATTGACAAAATGAGGCAAAAGGTGAATTGAAACAGCTTGTGTTTTACCTAGAGTTGTACTTTGAATGTATAAATTTCAAATTGCTAAACGCAAGTCTGGAGAAAACTACAAAAAGTTTCCTCTAAACCGATCTGTCTGTATATGGACGGGTGTTCCCTGGGACGTTACCATCTCAGCATCCAGCTGGTCTTGGCCAGTGGTGCTTGCAACCACTCTCCAACCTGATGGTCCCGGTTCCCTTTCCGCATCCTGGGATGTGGCAGGCACGTAAGCAAGGGACTAGGGCTGCTCAGCTCCGACTCCATGAAGGATCAGCATTCAGCGGGGGTACATCTCCTAGCTTAGATACAGTCAGTATGCTTAGACTTTCCAGGAGTCCCTGGTTTGGTTGCTTTTACAGCTGTTCTTTCAGGCTAGAGTGGTCCTGCTCTGCTGTCTTCTTCCTGAGATCATACAAGACCCAGAAGGGAGGTGTCACCTGGGTTGGAGTTTTCCTGGCGTGCATAAGTCTGACTCCGGACCTGGGGCAGAGTGTTGTTCCAGCTGAGGTCCATCTTCCAAGATCTGCAGCTGGAGGCTTCTCTGCTCCTGCAGCTCCTCCTACAGGCTGAGGGCATCTGCAAAGGGAAACTTCACAAGGTGTTGGGTGTCCCTTCTACTCAGCAGCAAAAGGCATCATCCGAGCCTGGGCCAGGAGCCAGGCAAACTGAAGGCAGTAACAGCTCACTAATCGTACATGGTAGAAGGGATATACATTAAAATATTAAAAATTCTTCATCTCTTTATGTCTTAAGAACACGAATGAAGAGCTTTCTACAAGATACCTAAACAAGAAAATATTGCCTGTGTTGATTTGTGATTGGCAGTATTTTACTGCAGCCCTGTGTTTCTATAGGAACAGTACAAACCAATCTTTTGTTTCCTAACACATCTTTTCTGACAGGCCACACTGTAGTTCCCAGCACTAAAAGCCCATAACAAGTCAGTCATCATAATTTAAAAGGAAAAACACTTATTGGAATTAAAAAAAAAGAACCAAACAAAATCCCAAACCAAAACAAAAAAAACCCACAATCCTAATGCAAAAAAAAAAAAAATTATGTGTTCACCAGCTAACATTCTAGTATGTACAGTATGCCTGGCAGATTAGGTTTTGTTGCCTAAAAATAAGATAGGATATTCTAAAGTAATTCCCTCTCAGTGTTATGGGCTGTGTCATGTTTTAATGTGTAATAGTTTTCAGTATTTAAAGGAGCTAGTATAGACAGTAAAGGAGTAAGTGATTATTATTTATTGCCAGAGATACATTAAAAACAAGAGTGATGTTTTTCATCTGTTTGAACACTTCTGAAAAATCTCAGTCTTCAACTTTCAGTACCTGATGCTTCTGAAAATCTAGCCTTTGGCTCTGAACCATTAATCAACTTAATTTTTGCCCTTGCTGCTGGGCTTCTAATGATCAATTCAAAACCAGCTAGTCAATTAACCATCTAATGCTACATTTCAATTTCTTTTAAAACCAAAACCTTTTTTCTCAGCTCCTGTGAATCAGCTCCTACACAGACTATTGATTTATACTGTGTAAATTCTGACTTTCTGATGTTATCTTCTCTGAGTCGTTCCATTATTGATTCATGCTAATGAAGTCTGATCACTGCCTTTCCTCTGTGTTTTCATTTAAAAAAAATAGATCTTCTGAATAATGGAAATTCAAATGTGCCTGGAAGTTCTTCCTTAGATTGACCTGAAATTAATCCTGTTTTAAGATAGAGTGATAAGTAAGGAAGGGGCAAAATCAGGATTATAAATCATGACCTAAAATGTCATTGTAAAAGGTGATAATATAATGGCACATGGCGCTTCTTGCTGGCAGGGTCATTTGCCTCTCAGAGTAGGATTCATGTCACCTAATTCAAGCCAGGGAAAGATCAGGCATTTAGACCAACCTACTGGTTTGTGTACAGGTTTTGTGTTTTGCTAGTAAAGAGCCAGCCTTGAGAGTGGCCCATTGGAAACTGCCTGCGACCCTAGGAAGACTCTGAAGATCCCTCTCTTGCTCAATGAACTAGATAATTAACTTGGTTTATTTTATCATGCAATTAAAATTGGCTGTGTTGAACTGAATTTAGGTATTTGTGATTAAGAACTATCAGATCTTTATAATGAATTTTATATACAATTTTTTATTTTAGTGCTTACATGCTTTGTAAGTTGCAAAATGTTTTTGGTTTCTGCCTCCCACAGAGGTGAGCTGACATGAGTCTGCCTCAGTCTTTACTCAGAGAACCAGAGCTATATTGCATTTTTTTTTTTAAATAGATTGTTTCCTGGACTGAAATAATGTGCAAACATTGAATTACTCAGATCAACTGAGTAAGCAAGCACTCTTTGCTGAATGGATTCAGTCTATTCAAATTAAAATGTGAAAATCCCATTTCCAAGCATTACTTATAAATCTCCACATAGAAAACTCTAACTTTTTTTTTAGTTTTTATTTTATTTTAATTTATTCCTTACAGTTGTATTAAATATTTCAGACGATGATGAGCTGTGAGATTTGTTTTGGTAGTTTTCTGGCCAAATTGAAGAGCAGAACTTCACAGTGGGCAGACTTTGAGTTAGAGAAGGAGAAAAAAAAAGCATGAAACATAATAAACATTAGAGAGGTGTGTTTTGTTTGTCAGAGCCAAGAGGTTAAAAATTGAAAGGTGCCAACTGGGACACTGAAGGCTTGAAAATGCTTCAACTATTGTATACAGTTTCTTGCTTTTGGCTTTGTTCATTATTTGACTATTAGTAGTTAAAAGGTAGGAAGTTACCCACGCATCACCTCTGCTACTCCTTTTGTCCATTCATAACCTCTTTACATAGATTCCTAGACCAGCCAGTACGATTCATAGGCTCTGTCCACCCATTTCAAGAAAGCTGCCTGTGCCTAGAAGAGAGAGGAGAAGGGTTGGTGGTAGGACAAGAACAGGCTTCAAAGATCTGGTTCAGATTCTCATTTTATGTAAATGATATCTCTGTATCCCAGATATAAAATCAAATAATCCACTCTTTTCCAGGGGTGGGGGGGAGAATACTAAACTACGGGGTCCTCAACTTCATTAAAGTTTCTGATTTTGATTACAAAATATGTTTTTTAAAATATCATGTGCCTTCCTCTTGTAAACTGATAGGTCTGCAGGGAAAACAGGTCCTATATGTGAATTCCTCTAAAATACTACACCCTCCCTTTCACTTGGGAAGGAAGATACTGCTCCAACAGGTCTGACAGGCTGCAATAACTTCTAGTCAGTCTGCTTCTGAGAGATGCTTGTGGTGGTTCTTCCACTTGCTGAAAGCAAATGGACAAAACCGCTTTCCTGACAAGGTAGTTTTTTATTGTCCCTGAGGAAAATAAGGATTTTCATTAACTGAAATTCTCAGAAAGTTGTTCACTATATACAACTAAATTACACTTCTATAGACAAGGAGAAAAAAAAGAAAGGCCCTGGATTGTGGATTTAGGTTGTATAAAAAACAATACTATTGTATTTAAATGGATAATTTATATAAAATATTTAGAAGTGGCTCAGTATGAAGTTATTGTATGTAATGTTCATTTCACCTTTAGAATTCACCAATTACCTTTTCTTTTTACTCTCCTTAGTTACCTCAATGATTTGGACAGATTAGCAATGCCGAACTATGTGCCTAGTGAGCAAGATGTTTTGCACTCCCGAGTGAAAACAACTGGGATTATAGAGACTCAGTTTTCGTTCAAGGACTTGAACTTCAGGTACGAAAGCTGTATTTGACAGTTTTCTGTAGTTTTATCTTTAAGTATGTTCTTTTCAAAGGTATTGACCTATTATAATATTGCTATTCCCATTGAGATATCCTTGAATCCACTCTCATTTAATATTTTGAAACAGCCAAAAATCAAGATATTTTAGTACCAGTACTCCAATTCTAAGCATATAATGGACCGCTATTGAGAATCTCAGCATATCAGGTTCTAAAAGGACATTTTTACATATGTAAGTGTCTAAAAAGCATTCTTTGTATCCTGCCATTTGAATAATTGTTTGTGACATTTATGAAATTTGCCTACCTAAATGTTCTTAACAGCATGCAAAACATTTGATGACTACTAATTTACATGCACTCTCAACCTTTCACTCTCTTCTTTTGAGAATGGAAATAACTACTTTTAACACTGGAATGCATTACAGTTGGCAAAAAAATAATAATTTCTGTCCCATGGGAAATTTCAGTATTAACATGCATGCCTTCATGCTCATTTAAGATGAAAAGCAAAATGTTAGGAAAAAACCCCTCAAAAATAATGTGTCTGTGAAATTTGACTGAAAATAATTGACACTTTCAGATACTCAAGGTTTTGTTATGCTTGGTGTGCCAATTAAAAACATCTGTTTCCACATGAAAAAACATTTGAATGAATTATGATTGTGTCGGTGTTCCATAATGCTTTTCTCTATGGACTGAATCCCATTTAAATCTTAATTTAAAGGCGGGGGTGGATATTGAGGAATGTAGTCTAGGCAAGAAACCGACTGTAGAGATAGACAGATGTACAAAGCATCAGGATTATAACTTTTACATTTTTCATTGGGCTTCTTTTTTTCTCCTCATGTGGCAATTAAACATCCCCCAAACTACCTATGCTACCACACAGATGCTTTGACACAACAGAGATTACATATGCAAAATCAGATTCTGAAGTAGATGTTCAGATGTCTGAAGTAGACACCAGAATTGGTGTCTAGGTCCAACTGAAATGCAACACAACTGAGAATTAAGTTACCTGAGTGTTTGTAAACAAGAGGAAGGCTCCTAATGCCACCACAAACACACCAAAAAAAAAACCCCACTGTGCTTAGCCTCTCTGCTATGCCTCACAATAGTGTTATGTGAGTAAATTTATTGGTGGTCTTATACACTTAAGTAATATGAGGTAAAAACACTACAAAACAGTCTGAGAGTTTTGAGCTGCTATAGGGAGGCAGAGCAGCTATAAATCCATCTTAATCAGCCGGTTACTGCTACTTTGCATTGCCAGAGCAATGCAAAACAGCTGGGGAAGCCTGATGACTCTGCACTTAGTTTGATAAGTACCATAGAAATACCCATAAAGAGAGGAACATTTCCACATTCAGAGTGAGTTTTGGTTGATGTACTTAAATGAGGCTTGGGGTCACAAGCCACACACAGATAAAAAGAAAACATGAACAGATGCTTCATTCACTAAATACTTGTCCCTCTTCTGAACTGAATGAGGCAGAAAAAGTTTTAGATCTGTGCAGTTAAAGTCTAAATCCCAGTACTGCTCCAGAGAACTGAATTACAGTTGCACAGACGTCTCTTGTTATTTGATATCTTCTTAGTGGTTACTTTGCTGGTTCAGTGTAATTTAGCTTTCTAGTGCTCTTCAATTTATTTCACTAATGTTGACTTTGAGTTCCAGAGCTCAGAACATACTAAAATATTTTTAAAGGAGACCTGGTCTCCACAGGTCCTCTCCTGCTGTAGTTTCCATTGATGTGTTAGGAAAAGTCTGACTGAAATCAGGCAAGCTTTATTTTAGTTTTCAGGTCCCACTATATATCTACCATTAGGACAAATGAATGTACAGCTAGTCCCATATTTGTGGCTAGGTTTTCGAAGAATAATGTTGGAAAAATATAGAGCTTTCAAGACTAACTTTGTCTGTCTTGTCAAAAGAAAAAGACAATCTCAGAAATACATTTTATACCACTCACAGAGGGATGTAAGTTTTACATGTACATATGTTAAGTTCTGAGCTGACATGAGAAGAGTTAAGCAAGCTAAGGTTAGTACAACAAAAATGGTCCATAAGTATTGCCTCTGGCCTTGATCTTGTCCTATCTGAACCGACTTCTCATGAATATTCATAGAGCCATATGCTAAAAGCTTGCAGGAAGTGAATGCAGATTCATATGATTATGTATGCTTGTGCAACTTTACTGCAGACTGGATTTTGAAGTTCCCCCCCAGCCCCATAACCCTGATTTCAGAGTTACATACCACAGCTCGAGGATGATACGTAACAGCAGGTTACTTTGGTGCACTAATCACAGCCAAAAGTCAAGACAATTTATTCATACTGACCTCACTCTTCAGTAGGTGTTCTGAACTCGGTGAAGATATCCTTGGAAGCATGCCATTACTGTTATAAAAATCTTGCTCCACAACAGCTTCCTGATTTCCTAATAATTTACATTTATAGACACCTAATGATCAGACAAAGAGATGAAATTACTATAAAAAAAAAAAGAAATTCTCTAATTAGAGAATTAGACTAATTAGAATAACTCCTCAGCTGCAATAATAGTTAATCACTAGCATTGGGAAGGGTTTCATTTCTTCTAAGCAGGATGAAAAATGATAAAGAATAATCTGTGTTTAAACAGAGGATCAATATACTGCAAAAAATGGTGTTTCAGTAACCAATTATTATTGCTGTTTATTACTGACATGATTTTTTTCTACTGAATCCCAGTATTTTCATTGCTATAAAAATTGAGCTGTGTTTAATTTTCAAATACTGCAGGAGATACATCCAGAGAGTAAGATCTAACGCATTTTCTTGAAGGAAGGGATAATGCAACAGGGGTTAGTTTTACAGTTTTAAGTTCAAAAACAGGCAACACAGATAAAAGTCATCATGCACACAGGGAAACAGAAAAAGTAAGGGTAGAATAAATTTTATTTTTTACATATTTTTTCTCCTTTCTAATGCACTTGAAAAACATTCAAATTTGGCACCTTTTATGTCAGAAAAACAGTGAAAAGAAAGACTTATCCTTTATCACTGAAGAACTGCAAATAGAAGTGGCAATTCTGAAAGCTAGTGCTAGCAGAACAGTGGTAGCTTTGATGACAGCTCCATCTCATTGGGCCCTAACTAGGTCCTAGCTAGGTATGCTCAGTTGGCTTTGGACCCCATATAGAGTCCATACAAAGTTCATATGACTCTACCCAAAGGTAGTAATTCCTAGCGAAGACTGAAGGAAATTAATGCAGAGGAGGACAGCCCTACACTTTCCTCTTTTCATATGAAGGGATTCCTGCTTCCCGTGAACTGCTGCTTAAACAGCAACTAATGAGATTCACAGGGCAGAGAACCCCCACGGGCACATGCTGCAGGTTATACAGATAGGTAAGTGACCATGCCAGGGCAATGAATACATGACTAAATATAGGTCTACACCAGCCAATTAAACATAACAAGTGGGTCAACCCATGACCAACTTCCAATCATATGCCTTATTGATCAACATGTCAGTTCACTACGAGAAAAACTGTGAAGTAACAAATGCAGATTTGAGGGTCTTTTGTCAATGTTTCATGTATGAACTCTGTCCTGAATAAATCCTTGCCTGCAGAGCTTAGTGCTACGCTGATATCTTAGACAGAGCTCCACTTCCTCAACACGGAGTGCCACCTGAAAGTACCGAATGTATTTCCTATATGCAGGTATTTAAGCCATTATGTTTCATTTTTTGCCCACTACAAAGCCATAAGTAACAGATTATCTCCTTGACCTGTTGGGATAGAATAGACTGATATTTGGAAAAGCTGGGAATTTGATTGTCATTCATCTCTAGTTGCACTCTACACATTAGCAGCATGACTACATCATTACTAGTTAGTAATTTACATTGTACATATATTGTTTTTCCTGCAAAGGATGTTTGATGTGGGTGGACAGCGATCAGAGAGAAAAAAGTGGATTCATTGCTTTGAGGGAGTAACTTGCATCATATTCTGTGCTGCACTCAGTGCATATGACATGGTTCTGGTGGAAGATAAAGAAGTGGTGAGTCAGAAGAGATAAACAACCCTTTTTGCTGCTAAGTTTTAATATACTCTCTGATGGCATATCAGAAGTATTCCTGTTCCCTGATAACCATTTAAAGGCTATTATGCTGTATTGGTTCTTGCCAGTAAAGAACATTACAGCAAAATGACATATGAGGATGAGTTTTGCCAGTCTCTCATGTTCACCTTTTTGCATCTCAACAGAACAGAATGCATGAAAGCCTTCAGCTGTTCAACAGCATCTGCAACCACAAGTGCTTTGCAGCCACTTCCATTGTGCTGTTTCTAAACAAAAAAGACCTCTTTCAAGAGAAAATAACAAAAGTTCATCTAAATATCTGCTTTCCTGAGTATAATGGTAAGTTTGGGGTTTTCAGAAGAAAATACATTCAGATGATAGTGTAGGCCATGCATTATAGACTGAGACTTTGACTCAAGTCACCTATATATAACCATTTAAATGCTAAGCATCTTGTCTAAGCATCTAGCCTTTCTCTCAAAAGAATAGTATGGGGCAGACATGGCCAGAATCCGATTCATCTCACCTACTCATGGTGCTTATCCTAGCATGGGATCTTCTTTCTCTGGAGACGCTTATTTCTCTCAGTTGGTGGTAGAGGAAGCTAAGAGAAACAGAAGTTTCAGATGGCTGTAGCATGATGTGATGAACTCACCTAATATTTCAGTACAAGTCAGTGGCTTATCACTCACACACACCATAACTGACTCCAGGTTTTCTCCTATTTTGAGAAAAAACATTCACTAAAGGAAGTCTGCCTCTTTCTGTATGTCACAGTAGTGTCTACTGGAAATAGAAAACAGCAACTGTTCCAAGCTGATGCAAGAGAATATATGAAGCTAGGTCAAAAAGTGAAAGAGAAAAAACAAAAGCTGTTGGAATTTTAATATTAACGTAACATATTAGTGATAGGGAGTGTCCACAATGAAACATACTTAAATAAACATTATTATTATTAGAAGCTGGGTTCTGTGCACTTCCTGAAAACCTTCAGTCCCTTTCTTAGGACACATCAACACAGCAACCCAAAATTGCTCAGTGCTTCACTGGGATAATCAAACATTATGTGCTAGACGCAGTGGAGCTACGCCATTTTACACAGCCTGAGGCTTCAGACACGATGGGAGCCAGCAAGGGCTCTCAGCAGCAGCCTGCCTCCAGAGGTCTCATCCTGCTCCGGACCTACAGTGAGTCTGCAGTACCAGTGTTCGCGCCTGCTGTTGCCCTAAAGGAGTACTACCAAAAGGCAGAAAAGCTTCATGAAGAAATTATGACTGAATATATAAGCATCTGATTTTTTCTCTTTTTCCTTCTTCTTTTCTTTTTGATTGTTCCTTTCTTTATCTCTTCATTTTTGTACTTCCCACCAGTTTTGTCTGTTACCTATCTGATTCCCTTTGAATTTATGCTCCTTCCTTTTTTTTCTGTTTCTCTCAATTTCTACTTTCTCTTTAAGGTTCGTAACTGTTTCACACTGACTTACTCAGGAGCATTTCATTTCAGAAATTGAAATTTCAGAAATTGAAATTTAAATTTAGGTGAACGGTTTAGATACAAAATTTTTTCATCTAATACATGAAGTTAATTCCCTTTAGGGAAAAAAAAAAAAAGAAAAAAAAATTATTCTTGAAATGTGTCTTCTCTTTCTTTTACTGTTCTGTCCACTAGGTCTAAATACATTTGAAGATGCTGGAAATTACATCAAGAAACAATTCCTAGACTTGAACATAAGGAAAGAAGATAAAGAGATATATTCTCATCTGACATGTGCCACAGACACCCAGAATGTCAAGTTTGTATTTGATGCAGTCACAGACATAATAATCAAAGAAAATCTGAAAGACTGTGGGCTTTTCTAGCCATTCATTCCTTTTATCATAGCCTGACTTCATCTCTGTCCACTTTCCTATCTTCATCCTGTGTGCAGACTGAAATAAAAAACGCTAGGGAGGAAACAATATTCATTAGGCTTTCTTTAGCTGTCAGTTAAGCCTTGGGTATAGCCTGAGCATTGCAGAACGATTGTTCCTGCTCCACAGAGATGCCAGGCATTGATAAATCCTACTGGAATCGAAGGGAAATTCCTATTTTAATCTATAAGATTTGAAGATAATCAGCACTTCTCAGGAAACTGGGGACACCTCAGTATCCTGTGTATTCTAGTGATGGGGGAAAAAGGATAATATGTAACAGATAAGATAACTGACTTTCATTTATATGTAAAGCCTTAAGAAAGCTATAACATTAAACAGTGTCAATAGATAATTTCCATTCACTACTCATGTGTTTTCATGTTACATTCACAGCTAAAAATGACATACCATTAATTCAACAAAGGCAAACACCCTAGACTTAACTGGTGTATGACAAAGAGCAGTGCAAATCTGAGTGTTTAATTATACTTTTTTTGTAGAAGAGCTGAGGGACACGTACATAAAAACTGCACATGTATAAAATTCACAAATACTGCTATCCAGTTTGGGGGGAAAAAAAAACCCAGAGTTTTCTGAATCCCTGAGGAGCATAAAATATTATAGTAACTGCTAGTTCCTGCATAGGCCATAAAGGTAAATTGAAACTTTTGTTTAACAACTAAAATACCTGGGGTTTTTTTATAATAATTATTATTCCTGCTACTGGACAGCTTCTTCAGTATCCTGTGATTGTAACAGTGATTTCCACCAGTGCAAGGCAGATGTAAACCCACCAGTCCTTGCGGTAAAAACACAGCCTTGGGACTTTGGCATGGAGATCTATTCTCTATGCAAAGAACTTGTTAATGAAGAACTCTTGCTGATTTACCATGACTATAACTACAGAAAATATTTAACTATGTTAAACAGAACGGCAATTCTAAATACATTAAGCTGAATTGCGAAATAGGTCTTGAAACAACACTCACTTTTGAAATCTGATCACTGATAAAATGTTTCTTTTATTTTTTTCTTTTTTTAAAGACATTTCAATCTAATTTTTACCATATACTCATTGTGTTCCAGTTAATATAATTATTGAAAACACTAGAACAGGCAACTTGGTCACTGAACAGCAGAGTCCTGCAAGCTGTCCACATAAGTAAGGCCATCAATCTGTGCAGGTTTCCCAGCAGAAGTTGGAAGTGGAGAGCTAAAATACATTTTGCACTGTCTGTATTTCTGTTGCTGCATGATCTGTAATGCTTTGCTTGATAAATTCCTTCTTTGTATTGAAAATAATGGATTTCCAGTGGTAAGGTTCATGGATTCATTTCCAATAATAAATCTTATTTAAATTGAATAATTTGAACTAATGTGACATCAACATTAATTTCTGGATGCCTTGATGGCATAATAGAAGCCAAGATCTTTAAGAAACAAGTCCATGAGCAAATACATCTCTCAAATACATTCTTCAAGCAAACGCCTAAGAAATTGAACAGACTTTACACTGTAGCCTCAAAGTTAATACAGGTAAAACTGTACAGATTGGGTTTCCTACTGATGCTTTAAGAAATTAGGTTGGCCGAAGTTTGCCTGAGTTTCTGACAAACTGGTGCCAGGAGTGACCACAGGCTTTGTGATCTCCCAGAAGAAGGCTTGGAGACCCCCCAGAGGAAGGTTTGGAGACCCCCCCAGAGGAAGGCTTGGAGACCCCCCCCAGAGGAAGGCTTGCAGACCCCCCAGAAGAAGGTTTGGAGACCCCCCCAGAGGAAGGCTTGGACACTCCCAGAGGAAGGCTTGGAGGCCCCCCCCAGAGGAAGGCTTGCAGCCCCCCAGAGGAAGGCTTGGAGGCCCCCCCCAGAAGAAGGCTTGGAGGCCCCCCCCAGAGGAAGGCTTGCAGCCCCCCCAGAGGAAGGCTTGGAGACCCCCCCAGAGGAATGCCTTCAGGCGGTGCCGCTGGGCTGCCCGTGGGGCTGGTGGGCCAAGCTGTAAGGACGGGACAGTGCCCGGGCGGCTGCTCTGGCTCCCGCTGGAGCCAGCACTCCCACCAGCGCGGCACACGGCTGTGCTGCAGGATCTGCTGGGACAGACCAACCAGAGCGGGCTGCTAGATCCCAAATAACCTCCATCCTGGGGCCGCCCGATGGGTCCCACCTCACCAGGCGCCCAGCGGCACCGCTGCCACAGCGGGCGAGGCCACTCTGCGGGCTCATGTGTCCCGGAGCACACAGAGCTCGGCTGGCTGAGGGAGGCAGGGAACGGGCAGGGGGAGGAAGCCTGCTGTCCTGCAGGCAAGATGTTCATCTTTATTTTCATTTTTTTAGGGAACCTGTCATGTTTCCCGTACTACGTGGGGTGTAACACGGGTCACCTATATCCCACTTGGGCTGGATTACTTCACATGGAAAGCTGGATTGCTCTCTCCTGAAGACTGGCGAATCCTTTAAGTTCATTAAGTATCTCCAAATTTACCTTGTGGAGTCACTGAGCAGCTAAATTCAGGCACCGGCCCGGGGTTAGCAGTGCCAGACCTGCACGGACACACAGCCTGCACTGCAGCCTGACCCTGCCGTAGGCCCGCAGCAGCTTGAACTCTGCCTGAGTTCCCAGGGAGGGACAAAAAGCGAGACATGAGGAGGACCACAATGACCAGGCTGTATTTTGGGGGAGGAGGAAGAGGGAAGACCATGTTATCTACCATGTGCTTTTTGTACATGTTTTTTTTTTTTCCTTTTGCTCAGGAAAATTTTCCTGATTTCTCAATGAAGCATTGAGAATTTAGGTTTCTCAAAACTGCTCTTGTCCATACCTTAATCTTAGTGTCAGCTCTCACCCTAACTTTTAGCCTAAGGGCCAGATCCCTTGGAATCTATTCTCCTTCAGTTAGAGAGCCCTGTGTACTGCCATGTGTTACTAAATACAGTATTGCTGCTGCTGGTATCAAGCCATAGACTTTGTGTTAATTTAACACAGTCCTGAGGGCTTGTCGGGTTTTGTCTGGACTAGTCTCAACCAGCACTCAGCTTTGTTTCAGCTTGTTTATCTGCATCAGCAGTTGTCTGATGAGGAGATGGCTCTTAACTTTTTAGTTTCGCTTAGCTTGGTAAAATTGGTGTAATGTCTGTTGTTAAAACTTTTTCTAGAAATGGGAATAACAAGTAATTTGGCTGTGTAGAACGAACTATCTGTGACCCTAGATGAACGATGAAGCATAAAGAAGTAAAGTTATGTTGCAATAGTGGTGTAACGGTTTGAGCATAAGATAATACCAGAAGCCCCAGGGCTATCAATAACTCACCAGTGAGGGCACTGCAAACCTAGGAGCTGGGTAAAACTAGTTGTAGGCATAACAAAAAAAAAAAACTGTCTTATGTGTATAAACCTTACCTTAAATAGTAAAGTTAGGTGCAACATTAAGAATTGCAGACCAAGGAAGAAAAATCAATGAAGTAGAGTGTATTAACAAACATATAAAAATGGGCCCAAGTGGCCCCTAGAGTGAGGAGGAAGCAGCTATTAACATCAACATCATGCTTCTCCTAGCAAAGAGGATGAAAAACCCTTACCATAAATATCATACTCCTCCCAGCAAATATCTCAGGAGGACAACTTGCTGTCACACCTCTTCCCTCAGACAAAACCCATCAGCATTAGCAGCTAGAGGAGCAGTGGAGAAGTAACTGTAGCACCAGACAAAAAGTGCAGAATATTAGGAGGGTGGTTTTATTACAACCTTTAACTGTTAATATTGTTGACAAGATATATTTTTTAATCTGGAAAATTTCAACTGCATTTGAACTAACTAACATTAACTGTTTTCTGTATTTTGGTTATACAGTCATAGCTTTAAATTAGATTAACAATAAAATTTTGACTTCTGGAATAAGATGTTGTTCTTTGTTTTGCCCATAACAAGATGATTAAGCACAGCATATGTGACATATACAAATACTCTGGGTTAGTAGTGATATCAAACTGGTAAGCTCATCCCTGCCCTTGGACTTTAGATGATCTTCAGGAATGCATGCTTTTCAATGGGATAAGATGACAAAAGACTCATTGCATTTGACACCACAGCTCTTTGTAACTCTCTTTGAGCTTCTCATTTCAAGAACTACAGTTGTGATACTGTATATTAAATTTCTTAATTTTTTTTAAGGATTTATTGTGGGTATGGACTCTTGAAGGTAGCAAAAGAGAAAAGAAAGGTTTTTTTTGCAAAGGGCATTATTGCTTTGATTTACTTTGCAAACTCTTCAACAGGCAGCATTAACCTACCAAAGGAATGCTTCAAAAGCTGCCAGCTTTCAGTGCGTTGCCATTAAGTTGGTTTTAGTTTGTACCATTGTTACAAGATTGTATGTGTGACTTTGATAGTACATGAATGTTTGAATGACCCACTGTCGTGGTTTAGCCCCAGCCAGCAACTAAGCCCCACGCAGCCGCCCGCTCACTCCCCCACGGTGGGACGGGGGAAAGAATCGGAAGAGTAAAAGTAAGGAAACTCATGGCTTGAGATAAAGACAGTTTAGTAAGTAAAGCAAAAGCCGCACATGCAAGCAAAGCAAAACAAGGAATCCAATCCAATCCCCATGGGCAGGCAGGTGTTCAGTCATCTCCAGGGAAGCAGGGCTGCGTCACACGTAATGGTTTCTTGGGAAGACAGACGCCATAACTCCAAACGTCCCTCCACCCCTTCCTTCTTCTTCGCCCCAGCTTTATATACCGAGCATGACATCATATGGTATGGAATATCTCTTTGGCCAGCCAGGGTCAGCTGTCCTGGCTGTGTCCCCTCCCAGCTCCCCGTGCACCCCAGTCTGCTCGCTGGCAGGCCAGCATGAGAAGCTGGACTGTCCTTGACCACCTAGCAACAACTCAAAACATCAACACGTTATCGGTATTTTCTCATCCCAAATCCAAAACACAGCCTCACACTAGCTTCTGTGAAGAAAATTAACTCTACCCTGGCTGAAACCAGGACACCCACCTTTACTTTAATTTGAAACTGGCATCCAAGACCTCGCAGAGCAGCTTTGCTTTCGATAACACTGCAAATCCAGCTCAATTGGCTGTGTGAGATCATTTTATTCATGCATTGAACTTATACAGATGTTACAAGTTCTGTATAGTATAAGTTGGTATAAGTTGGTGGTGGTATAAGTGGTGATGGTGTAAGTTCTATAAGGGCATGAAACATGGGACATCAACTTTAAAAATTGTTAAGAGGGCTTCTATATCAGCAAGGACACTAGGGATTTGTATTTTATGTCTGATTGATTACTAATATCATTACTCCTATAATTTCAAGAAGTAAACTAGACCTTGACTACTTTCACCTTTTCTGAAATTCAAAAGTTACAAGTGAAATGTCCATGAAGATGCGTCTGGGCTATGGGCCACGGGCCACATCAGCGACAAGGTATCTTTACATGCATTCTAGATAACTCTTTCCTAGGCTTCTGTCAGTTCTTCTTCTTTTCTCTTTAACTAAATGTTTGCTCTTACTGGGTCCCCATTCATTCTTCTGTTTACCTGCATCTAATCCCAGGAAACATCTGGAAGAATTAAGGATCATAGAATCATAGAATGATTTGGGTTGGAAGTGACCTTTAAAGATCATCTATTTCCACCCCCCTGGCCATGGGCAGGGACATCTTTGACTAGAACAGGTTGCTCAAAGCTCCATCCAACCTGACCTTGAACATCTCCAGGAAAGGGGCATCCACAACTTCTCTGGAGAACCTGCTCCATTGTTGGACTCCTTTTTTCATAAGAAAGGAAAAAAAATTTTAACCCTTCCCTTGAGAACTGGCAATAAGCAAAGTCTTAGAGAAAGAAATAAGTCATTCCGTGATGCCCTTACATTTGCACTGCTTTATCTTTGAAGATGAAACACTTTCCAAGGCCCTGATTTAGCAAGAGTATCCGTCACTGAGAACGTGAAAAGAACCGTTTAAGCAAGTGAAACTGCTATACTGTAGAGCCGCGGTACTGAGGCCAAAATGGCCAGAGAGGCCACTCAGGAAGCACCCAAAGAATATTTTTCTTCCTGGGGATTATAAGGATTTTTTCTACATTGGCCCTAGGAGCAAATGACTGATGTGGAAAGGTCATGCTCCTTCTCAACTCTGAGTCAGCCACTCATTCTAATAAATTTAATTAAAGACTCTGCAGTCCATTCTTTCATCCACAGGGACACCTAAATCTTTTTAGTGTCAATGAAGGTTGCAAGACACTCAGAAAAGATCATATACCCTCCTTATAATGTGTATCCATAAGATACATTACATGTCCTACAACCACTTTTTATAATATTGTAGAAAACCTGCCATAAATACAGCCCTTTTCTATAACATTTTAAAAGCATAGGAATGGCATATAAATCACAGGGCAGTGAGACTCTGATGATGAGTATTGTGAAAGCTTCTGATCCTTGGTACAGTCCATTAAAAACAAATCATAAATTCCGAAGAAGCACATAGGAGGATCATCTGAGACCTAAGATCAGGGGCACTTACATGCTTGAAAACACATTGATCAAAACCACTAACTGTGTTTACGCATGGGTGCAAGTACTGTCCACATAGGAGCAAGAAGCTGTAAAATGAAATTATGCAGCCAGGAGATGCATTCATATGGGATCTTACTTAAAAAATAAAAAGCTGCAATTTGCTACCTAGCAGCACTGTTCAGTGTCTGTTCTTGTGATAGCAGGAATGAGACGGACTGATTCTCTACTCGGTTTATCTTTAAAAGAAGAGAAAAAGAAAGAACATAGTAGAGCTGAGGATATTTTTACAAGTTGTGTGTGTTGATTGAAGCTGTGCTAAAGAGCTGCAGCTTAAGGGGACATCATGTTCATTCCTATTATGAATAGAGATTTGTAAAAAGGATACCTTAATGTCTCTCAAGTGTATTTTTTCCCTGTAAAGCAGACATTTAGTTGGCTTGTGAGCTACACCCGCTGTAGTTATAGGTGGATCACGTCATGCCACTGAGTTTTGATCGGCGCTCACCATGAATTAAAAGTTAGTGGATTGTTCTGCTTAACATCAATAACATGACGTACTATAGGCAATATTTTTCCCCTGTGCTTAATTTGATCTGATAACTTTTTTTCTCCTGTATTGTGCTATTATTGGAAAGACAAGACAAACCTTGTTTAGGAGTTCTGCTTAAAATTGATGTTCACTACATATTGTATTAGTAATAGAACAGCAATTAGCAGTTAGTTTATATGTTGGCTCTTTGAGAATTTCCACTGAATTTGTATATATATATGTGTGTGTCAAAGTCTAAGTTTATTTTCTTATTTCTTTCCTTGTTTTGATTTTACATGGGATCAGTAATGACCCTGTTGAGTAACATGTTTTGTTGTTTAATCTAATATGCTTCAGTTCAGTGCTTAGAATAGAGAACAGTTAGAAAAAAGGGATTATTTCCTTTGGGGAAAAAAAAAAGCCATTAGTTAAGTGAAGACTGTATGTAGAACTTACATGAAAATAAAATGACAGCTAGATCTTAATAAAATATGTTACAAGTCTTCTTTGGAATAAAGAAACCCTCATTTACTTTAGAGCTCATTTACAGCCAGTGTTTTTCATACTATAAGTAATCTGAAATTTTAGATAAATCTCCCCCTGAAAAGCCACAGGAGGCAGAGAAAATACTTGCATGAGAGTTTTGGGCTTCAGAGAACATGAACTAGAGAAACAAGGTTAAAGTGGCCAGGCTCAAAGGTAAGGGAATTAAATGAAGGACGGGTAAATTTCCAGCTAAATAAAACCCAATTTCTCCCTTTCAAAACCATTTTTTTTTAAATTTTGCATATTATAACTTAACAGTTTCAAAGCTCAGACAAAAGTTTATTTTGTTGAAATAAAATATTTTGATAGATCCCAACTATTTCCCAACCACCAGCATCTGTTAAAAACAGAAACAAAGACAAGTGTTTAAAATTTCAGAATCTTCCCGGGTGGGGAATGCCCATTCTCTGCATAGCTCTAGGCAGCAGCATGCATTTTCTCAGAGTAGGCTTGCGTTCAGCAATGTCTTACTAAGTTTGACTTTGCACCAGCAGATAGCAGTAGTACGCCCATCATTAAGGGCTAGACCCTGCAAGATCTAAGTGGTTTTTGTTTTATTTAGGTACACAGTGGGGCCCATGGACACTAACTTACAGGTGCATCCTGAAAGCTCTCTCAAAATCAGGTCCACTTGCTATTTCTTAGTCCTCCCAGCTCAGGGTCTGTACAGGTGATAGGGCTCGGTGTTTTGCTGCTCTCATTTATATTTTTATTTAGCTTGGCAGGAACAGTGAGGAATTCTGCCTGCAATATTTGCTTAGATTTATCTTCTCTGAGCTCACAAGTGTGAAGGAGCTGCTGCTTTCCCTTTTCAATATGTAATATGGAGTTGCTTTTCACTTTTGTTTACTGAATTTAGGTTTATTAAATTTTCCTCCATAAAGCAATGTTTATATTCACATACCTTGATGTTTATATTATAACAAGATTTCTACCTTTTAAAAAAGACCGTTCATGCAAACAGAAACCTTCTGGTTCCACCAGGCCCCGGTAAACGCCTGTTTACATTATCTCCGTGGTCTGTAACAACTGAGCACCCAACTGAGCCCCTACAGATTTACAAGTGCAATGAGTCCTTGAGGTTAAGATATCAAGCATCCACTTGCTAATTGTGACATCAATCTCACACTGTCTGCTGCTGAGATGTTAATGCTGTGTTAGTGCCACGTTGCCATTTAAAGGCATTTCATCCTGTAGTGGAAGTCATGTGGTTCCGACTGCTGGTACAGATCCAACAGATGGATTGTGAAGAAGTAGGAGGCAGAAGGCAGAATGCAAACAGACTCACTGATTTTAAAGTGCAGCATCTTCAAAGATGACTTTGCTTTTAGATTTCTCAGTTCCTAAGCACCCAAAATAAGGTGATGGCTCTCATCGCAACATGGTCAGGTAGCTCAGACAGACATCCAGACCTGGCTGCTGGGAAATGTTTCTGCCTCGCAGTTTACACAGGACAAGGGATTTAGACGAACAACTCTTGAAGAAAATTCACTCCCCTGAGTACAGTCGTGAAGTTCTCTATGCAGTTCAGCAAGTCGGAGCGAAGCAACAAGAGCCAGGATGCTGCAGAAGGAGCTCAGGGTGGTCAATAGGGAATCCTGTAAAGAAGGTTTTGCTGCAGAGAGATTGACTTTTCCAGATATAGACAGGAATCCAGGCACCTCTTTGAAGGAAAATCTAATGCCCAAATGCTACCTGGGTCACTTTGTGCAGAGGGACTTGAGCACTTTGCTAGACATACTTAGCACTTGATAAGAGTTGGGCCTTGAAATGTTACTTGCTTGGTAAATGGGTTCTGCAACAAGAACAGCATATAGGATTTGTGAAAATAAGTAAAATTGCCAAAAGTCTGAATGTGCCTCGATGTTTCCATTTTCTTAATGCTAATTGAATGCTAAAATCAAATAACATAGAATGTCATTTGATAGAATCCACCTAATGACAAAAACCAGCAACATATAATGTAATTTACATATACAATCAAAATAAGTAAAAAACCTGCACACTTAGTAGTTATAAAGAGAATACTGAAAAAAGGTATTACAGAGAACACATTTCTGAGGCAATGGAACATGTGGCAGCTTTAAAGATATTTTCATAACCAAAAAAAAGGCTTACATATGCTTTTTAGTGAAATCGTGTATATCAAATTCTGACAGACATAAGGCCAAGAGAGAGAAGTCAGGAAAGCTGCAGCCCATTCTAGGGAAGCAGCTACTTTCATCTGGAATTGACTGAGAGCTGTCATGACTGAAAAAATGTTATCCAAGAAAAAACTTGCATTTAGCATCTTGTAAAAGGTTCAGCCTGTTCTCTCTTTCTTTCTCCCTCTCTCTGGATAGTTTATTAGGAAGTGAATCTTTCCTGCTCAAGTTGCAGCAGCCACAGGTCAGATTTTTTTAGTTTGTGCAGTAACGGATTTGTCTCACTTAGCCTCACTGTTTAGCTTCTATCTCCTCAAGGTTTCAGTGTTACATAGCACCACACAATGCAAAATAATAATGTTAATGTAATCAGTGCTGTGAAATGAGATTAATAATGACTGTTCAATCTGGCAGGCTGAAACAGAGGGTTCCTCATGAATAGGAGAGATTCTGTACCGCTAACAGAGTTTTCCTTTATCATTAGCTCCTCTTTCGTCCTCTGAAGAAAGCGATTTGCAGTGAAACGGTCTGCATTTTGTTTGAGGAGAGAAAAAACATGCAATGTAACGAGGGCAGACCTTGCCTTCAGTTTCTCCCAGACAAGCTTACAGCCTTCAGCGGGACTGCATCAAATCTCTATTTTATGTTTTCAAAGCACTGTACAAACATTTTCCAGGTGACCCTTTGTGTTGTCTGAGGGGGATTCCAGGTCAGAAACATCATCTGACCACCAACATTAGGATAGTGTTTTCCCCCACACCTTGTGACAAGCCATCCAAAGGTTTTTCAATCTTCTGGAATTTCTTTTTTTTTTTTTGGCCATTTTCTAAATTTCCTAGGGGCAAAATGACCTGGATAATTTTGCTGGAGGTGATTATACCTTGGCACTGATTGTACAGAGACTCTCTGGAAACTATACTTCCAACTTTGACCTTTCAGCAGGCTAGCTGAAGAGACGTGAGGTGAAGATGTTAGGCCAGCTCTGTCTGGAAAAGAAATGGCTAAAGCAAACTTGGCCCACAAGATGAAGTGCTGTCACTGGACATAAGTCAGAACAAAGCAGAGTGCCAAAATGTGCATGTGTGCATACATACAAGCATCTTTATATGAGAATATGAAAAGTTTATGGGTTGCTTTTGATATATTCCATTTCACAGAGCCCTCCTGGGGGTAAAAAATCCCAACCCCTCCATCTGTATGCAATAGATACTTTCTCCCAAACAGTTCCGAACTCCAACATACCATTTTCTGCAGCTACAAAAATTACAGCACAGTTAGGAAGCTGCTAACCCAGCAGCATGAACAACATGAAGCTTTAAAGTCATAATGATTTGAAAGCTTTTCTTAGCTGTAGCAAAGTGTTTCTCGTGCTTCTAGTAACCTATAATAAAGAGTCAAACTTTATCCCCCAAAATTGTGAGGCAGGCATTTAAAGAGACAAAGATGTCATTTGCTGTAGAACTTTCTATTTAAGCCTCTGCTCTTCGGCATTTGCAAAGAACAATGCAGATGCATGTTTGTCCTCCAGCTCCCTGAGGACTAGGATTTTGTATGAACTTGGGCTATTATGAGAGGTATTGTTTATGAGTTTGTCTAGGTGCCATTATAAACACAGGCCTGCCTTTGTGTGCATCAGGTTTTTACATAAAGGCTGTGAAGAATATGGAGTTCTCCTTCACAGAGCAATACAGCCCAGGGTCCTGTGGCAGATGGGTCTGGGGAGGTGGGATCTGTTGGCTGGGAGGGTGTGGAAGGGGTAAGGGTGATCTCTGTTCCTGGAAACCGATAGCCTTTTGAGACATCAAGATGGCACAGCTCTCCCTCCTTCATCCCTTCCAGGCCCTTCAAAGGTTCCCTGTCATTACATCTGCTGCCCACAGAAACATTCACCATGATACACACTTCGTGGCTGAACAGACATCATCTGGTAAATTCAGCCTCCTTTTGGCTACAAAGGTACAGCTCATGACACAGGAGCGTGGGGGAATTGTAAAGGTGGTGACTGAAGAAACCTCTCCGAAAGACATTTCTCCTCGCTCCTCAGTTCTCCTGAGTGCACACAGGTGCTGTAAGGCACAGTGGAAGCAGCACAACGCCTCAGGGCCAGCGTTGCACACCATCTCTTGCAAACTCCATCAGAGAAGGGGTACTGGGGCTGGGGGGGGTACTCCCTGTGGGGGACTCGGCAGCCACCTGAGGATGGCCACTCTCGGGAGACTCTGGGTTGCAGAGCGGTCCCTTAGCTGCTCTTTGCAGGAGAAGGCTTCACGCAGAACGGCTCCTCTAGCTCAGCCTCTGGTTGCTAATTTTAAATGACTGATTCAGTTACGTTTATTCTGATCAGGTAACATAAAAAAACAGTAGTAACCAAATGTCTTCACCAGCGCTCCCGTCAGGTCTAGCACTGGGGTAAGGTTAGCCGTGCTGGGAAATCCTTAGGACAAAACCCTTGACCTAGGCTGCTGATACAAGAAGGGAGAGGCATCTCCTGCTCACTCACCTATTTCAGTGAAGCACAGCAACTTTACCATTGCTACTTTAAAGAATAAGAGACTGTCTATATGTTCACTGAGCTCACTTTCCTTTAATTATTTCTTTTTAGCCTGCAATGCTGGACTCAATGCTTCTCACTGATACAAGATTTTACTTTAGACTTCAGTAACTACGTAAGTGTGATGTCTTGGGTAACCTCTGTTCAGCCAGTTGGTGTGATCCCTTATCACAGAGCACTGGCCAGTGCCTGTCCTCATGCTTCAATACCCATTACTGATGAATCTGATCTTTTAAATCCAACCAGAATTAACAATTCACAAGTGGTTTTATAGGAATTCCAGCACCTTTCATCTTCCCTAACAGTTGCTTCCAAAAAGATTTAGTGTTATGCGTGTGAGTCCAGATGAACAAGAATTACAGTACATCAGTAGCACCAGTCTGTAGCTCTGTGGAGCTGAGAGAAAAGTACTTTTACAACAAAAGACTGCCATATCATTTGTCCACAGACAAGATGAAGGAATTACGTGCTTTCACTGGAGCCTGGGGGGGATTAGCATGAAGAGGAACAGGTTTTAAAAGATGACACCAATCCTGCCTGCTCACGGAAGGACGGTGATCGACACCTCCTCCTGAAAAGTAGTTTCCCTGAACCTACTTAGAATTCCCTTAACATCAGCCTCTGACACAAGTAAGCAGTGAAAGTCCAGGTTAGTAAACACTCTGGTAACCACAAACCCTGCTACAAATCCCAGCAGTTCTGGAGGCACTACGTGTAACATTAAGGGTATGGAAGTTGGCTCTAAATGATAGACAGTCTGAGCTGGAAGTGTTTTTGACTGATACCAGTAATCAGTGCTATTCCTGTCAGTGATTATACCCAGTGCTCCCATTACCAAAGTCAATGTCTATCAAAAATGTTTTTAAATTCCTGATTTAGACTGTTGCAGCTGGAAACATTTAAGCAACCAATGCATTTCCCTCTACAGATGAGCTGTGAGATTGGAAGTTGAATTTCAAAAGAATTTCAGGATTTCAATGTTTGACTTGATTCTGATAGGAATCAATGTTCCAGATTTTTCCTTGAAGATAAGTCTCAAAAGCATACAAACAAAAAAACCTAGAGTCATTCTCGATGTTTGCTTTTGGCAAAATTGAAATATTTTCACATTGAGTTTTTAAGATATGATATTTGGGTAGTTAAAAAAGAAAAAAAGAAGAAGTCTTAGGAACTAAACAGAAATCAAGATGTCTTGCCCTTAATCTGTCCAAATAAAATGTCTAAACATTACTGGCATCTTTTTCATTGACGAAACGCTGGAGAGATTAGTCTGATTTTACAATGTGATTTAGATCCAGTTGAAAGCATATTCAAATGTAAAATCAAAATTACGCTCAGATGCTCTACTTGGGATACAAAAGTTCATCTAATTGGCATCCACCAGGATCCTTATTTGCTCATTCAAGATGAAAGACCAATTTACAAAGCAAAATTATATCCTCTGAGTAGCATAGGAACCCTGACATGAGACTCAGCTTTTCAATAAGTATTTTCAATGCAAATAAGGTTTCAAAGGACTGTTCTGAGAAGAAAGAAAAAAAAAACCCACACAAAGAAGTGAACAAGCTTCTTCCTGTCTCATTCTTGAAGTATACTGTATGACAGTTTGAATTACTAATATGAAGAATGAAGGTAAAATAAATGTTCTTAGAATTACAAGGACCTTTATACATTGCCTCTCTGTTTCTCTCTCTATTTGGTGAAAATGCAAACAAAGCGTTGTCAGTAGGTTCGTTCATTTTGAAATGTGAATGGAGGTGAGAGGGCTCTACTCTGCTTCCCTGGTCAGCAGCAGAATAGGGGCTGACTGAGTTGAAACTTTAATAAAGCCCTGTCAAGACAGCATAACTTTCTGTGAGCACCTTTTTTGAGTTTGACATCATATAAACCACAACTGAAGCACGTCTTACCCAGTAACTTGTGATTACTTTGTGGCTTATGGTAGGTTCCGTCTTTCTACAGAGACTGTGTATGACAAAACCATATAGAAGACAGATCTAGTACTACAAGTAGTATTGCTAAGTATCTTGCATTAAGTACCTCTTGCAATATAAATAAAGCCGCCTATGCTCTTCTGGGAGGAGTTACCCAGTTTATCGAAAGCACTTCTTGAGTTGCTACATCACACTTAACCTTGTCGCTATACTTAAAGAACTATTCCTTATATAAATACCCCAAAATAGCACAGTCATCAGCGTGTTCTCATTGTCAGAGAGACCCAATGCAATACATAAGCAAAACAGAAAACAGACTGGAGAATGAGGTGTTGCATCTGTGATAAATCTCCATGCTCTCCTTCTTGGCACACTGACATTTTAAGAAGACTCCATGCTAGCTGAGATAAGGTCCATATTTTGCTGATGGGGGAAAAAAGAAGTAGTATTTCTTTTTGGTTGGAAGGCATGCAGACGCTGTGGTGACAGGCATAATAGAAATGCCCACATAGATTAGAGCAAGAGAAAGAGAGAAAGACTGCAGAGCTCTGTCTCTGCAGATAATCATAACGTAACAGGAATATTAGATCACTGCAAATTTTTCTCTCTGTTACTGTCTGGTGGACTCTTTCTCAGGGCAGAATTTTTTAGGCTGTGATTTTATTTTTCCTCTCCTCAATCGCAGAACATAATCTGAATCACTGGGAAGGTGCTCTGGACAGACAGCCACCCATCAGACCTTGGGGTTCTTGCTTGTATCACATAAACCACACCACCTTAGGGGAATATTCTGAGCATGGTGACAAATCTATAGCTATAAAGTCTGAGCTGATTGCTGATGTCATTTTACAGCCAGACTGTAGAAATAAAAATGTGAAACCGACCTTGCATCGAAATATTTCAAGTGCATTCAGGTTTTTATTTTCATGCAGTATAGCAGGGGATTTTGCTGTTGCAGTATTTTCCTTAAGCAGAAGATGCTGTGTGCACAGGCTGCTGCCTTTTCTCATCATGAGCGGCCCCCGGGGTTGTGCTGGAGGCACAAACCAGATCCAGGGGACCTGCAACCCAGCCTATTGCCCACATTTGCTCCCGTCTTTTCCCTGTGCTCTTTGCAGCACTGCATGTGGGCTCCTCCTGCCACGGGCATTAGCAAAGTGCTGCCACTCCCTGTACACTCTGGTGTAAATCCCAGATGATTCCAGTGGAATTAGGAGATTTATTTTGGATTTACACTGAATTTTCTGATGGCAAGGTGCTCTCCTTAGCCTCTAGTATAGAGAAGCGGTAAAGCAAAGAGATTTCTGAAGAAGGTTCAAACCAGAGACAAACTTTACATATTCAGAAATTTTCCCATTGATTTTCATGGGATGACCCACCTGTACAAACATGGATAAACAGGCGTTGGCAGGCATAATCTCTGATGTGTTAGTTAGTAACACACTAGCAGAGAGGCTACAGTGCGTAACTTCACATTTGCAAGATAGAAAGCAGCTGATGTTATAACTTCAAATGAATAAAGGCAGGGCCTATAATAAAAATAACTGTGTAAATTAAGAAAGTATTTTATATTAAATTCTTTAAAATCCTTTCAAAGATTTTTATATAGTAAATTCCTAGCAACCGAATTCCTTCCAAGCTTCTGCAGATCTCAAGGTCTGACCTCTGTCTTTCCATTTCAGTTATCTGAAGTCTCAAAGGCCTCTATGTTTTTGTAGGCATCAAGGACTTTCTATAAATTTTTTCCTGCTTTCCTCAAGAAATTTGAAAACATTTTTGTAAGGGAAGGAATTTTTGTGTGTTTCTATGTTTTGTTTAAATCTATTTGAAACTTGAGAAAATAACAATGGAAACAGAAAAAATGATCCAACCTTGCTTTAGTTCAGTGCACTTAAAAAGATAAATCTCTGTTAGATGAAAGAATTCTGGGAAAGTATTCTTTCAAAAATAACTTGTGTATAAAGAGTGGGATATTGGCTACTGAAGAAGCACGATGAATAAGAGAAAGTAGACCATCACAGGATTTTTTCAGACTCATATTTTCCATGTCTGCCAAATTGCACATGCAAACACAGGCACACAGAAAAGTACAGGTTACAGATGGCAAAGTAAAAACTTCTGCTCTCCCTGTTTTATAAGAAGGGGAAAACAATCAGTCTTCAGAAGCACCCTCAAAACTAGCAAGATATTAACTGAAAATAAAAGGTGGAACACTGGAATTATATAAAGGAAGTAAAGACATACAGAGTGTTTCAGAGATCAAAAGCCACATAAAAAACATCCCTGTGGCTGGGTGAGGTCAGGTGTAAGGGAGAAGTGGATCATCTGTATTCTGGATTGTCATAAGAGACACCATCCCCTGGGTAGCAAAATTCCCTTTTAGCATGGCTAATTAGGTTATGCTCTTCAGCAAATGAACTGTATTCACACAGCTTCGAGATCTCAAATTGGCTTTTGTTTGTTGTATGGATGGGGGGAGCACTCTCAACGGCAACTGCATATAAAAATATGTTACAAGTCATAACATTTACATGGTTTTGTGAGAAAAAATCATCCTTAGGTATGATTTTAAAAAATAGCCCAAAATAATGAATGTCTGAGAGAGGATCCAATCTGCTTCATTAGGGGAGCACTCCACCTCCAAGCATAAAAGGTTGGAAGAAAATGTGCCATGGGCTATGTTAATCCTGCTGTTGTCTTCTGCAGCTCTTCTTTGAGCTTATCTCAAGGTTAAAATCACAGTATTGGACACAAGCTTCTAATTTAGATAGAGGCTGGTCTGACCCAGAATAGCCATTCTGCTTCCCAGCGTGAAGCCTGGTGCAGTCAATGGAACCAACCTTGTTAAGTTCCGCCCTTGTTAGAGCAGACACCCCACAGGAATCAGTGGCTCTGCCGTCCTTTCTACACACCAAAAATCAATGAATGAGACTTCGGCTGTTAATTTCAGGCTCTAAAATGTTCCATGCCCGAGGCTCTTCTGTTGTGCTGGTGAAACCTCTGCTGCTTGACGTTGATGCTGTTCCATCATGCCATTCCCTTGCTTACCGATACGAGACACAGTGTTTCTGAACAAGGAATTGATCTAATGGTGAGACAAAAAAGCACTAGGAGCAAAGTCATACCTGCCATACGTGTCCAGCTGGTTATGACTATCATGCTTTTCATCCATTTTTGTATGTATATAACCACATGAAACTTTTAATATGTATAAATATGTATATGTTAAACACTAAATACTTTATCTAAGAATATAGAAAATATCTTTTCATATGCAGGTATCTGTTTGTAACATAGTCTTATAAGATAAGCATCAGCCTTATGAAGTTTGCTTTCTGTTGTGGTGCATTTCCCAGAATCCAGTGCTGTTTTTTAACTCGATTGGGAAGTACATTACTAGTACATTACATTATCAGAAAAAAAATTAGAAAGGCAAAAGCCCAACTAGGACTCAATCTGGCCACGGTCATAAAGGATAACAAATAATGTTTTTACAAATATATTAACAACAAAAAGAGAGACAAGGAGAATCTTCACCCCTTGTTGGATATGGAGGGGGAACATTGTCACAAAGGATGAGGACAAGGCTGAGGTACTTAATGCCGCCTTTGCCTCAGTCTTTAATAGCCAAACCAGGTATCCACAGGTTATTGAGCTCCCTGAGCTGGAAGACAGGGATGCAGAGCAGAATAAACTCCTCATAATCCGGCAGGAAAGAGTTAAGGACCTGCTATGCCACCTGGACACCCACAAGTCTATGGGGCCTGATGGGATCCACCTGAGAGTACTGAGGGAGCTGGCGGAGGAGCTTGCCAAACCACTCTCCATCATTTATCAGCAGTCCTGGTTAACAGGGGAGGTCCCAGAAGACTGGAGGCTTGCCAATGTGACACTCATCTACAAGAAGGACAGGAAGGAGAATCCTGGGAACTACAGGCCTGTCAGCCTGACCTCTGTACCGGGGAAGATTATGGAGCGGTTGGTCTTGAGAGTGCTCACAGGGCACCTGCAGGACAACCAAGGGATCAGGCTCAGCCAGCACAGGTTCATAAAGGTAGGTCCTGATTGACCAACCTGATCTCTTTCTATGACCAGGTGACCCACCTAGTGGATGAGGGAAAGGCTGTGGATGTTGTCTGCCTGGACTTTAGTAAAGCCTTTGACAGCGTCTCCCACAGCATTCTCCTGGAGAAACTGGCGGCTTGTGTCTTGGATGGGTTTACTCTTCATTGGGTAAAGAACTGGATGGATGGCTGAGACCAGAAAGCCACGGTGAACGGAGTTAAATCCAGTTGGTGGCCAGGCACAAGCGGTGTTCCCCAGGGCTCGGTTCTGGGGCTGGTGTTGTTCAATATCTTTATTGATATATTCAATATCCCCTCTGGATGAGGGGATCGAGTGCTCCCTCAGTAAGTTTGCAGATGACACCCAGTTGGGTGGGAGTGTTGATCTGCTGGAGGGTAGGAGGGCTCTGCAGAGCGATCTGGACAGGCTGGATCGATGGGCAGAGGCCAACTGTATGAGGTTTAACAAGGCCAAGTGCAGGGTCCTGCACTTTGGCCACAACAACCCCATGCAACGCTACAGGCTTGGAGAGGAGTGGCTGGAGAACTGCCCGCCAGAACAGGACCTGGGAGTGCTGGTGCACAGCTGGCTGAACATGAGCCAGCAGTGTGCCCAGGTGGCCAAGAAGGCCAACAGCGTCCTGGCCTGTATCAGCAATAGTGTGGCCAGCAGGAGTAGGGAAGTGATTGTGCCCCTGTACTCGGCACTGGTGAGGCCGCACCTTGAATCCTGTGTTCAGTTTTGGGCCCCTCACTACAAGAAGGATGCTGAGGTGCTGGAGCATGTTCAGAGAAGGGCAACGAAGCTGGTGAGGGGTCTGGAGCAGAAGTCTTATGAGGAGCAACTGAGGGAACTGGGGTTGTTCAGTCTGGAGAAGAGGAGGTTAATGGGAGACCTTATCACTCTCTACAACTTCTTGAAAAGAGGGTTGATCTCTTCTCCCAAGTAACTAGTGATAGGATGAGAGGAAACAGCCTCAAGTTGCAGCAGAGGAGGTTTAGATTGGTTATTAGGAAAAATTTCCTTACTGAGAGAGTGGTCAAGCATTGGAACAGGCTGCCCAGGGAGGTGGTGGAGTCACCATCACTGGAAGTGTTCAAAAAACATGTGAACGTGGCACTTCAGGACATGGTTTAGTGGGCGTGATGGTGTTGGGTTGGTGGTTGGACTTGATGATGTTAAAGGTCTTTTCCAACCTTAATGATTCTGTGATTTTGTGACAGTGGGATCGAGTGCACCCTCAGCAAGTTTGCAGATGACACCAAGATGAGTGGTGTGGTTTGACAAGCCTGAGGGACGGGATGCCATCCAGAGGGCCTTGGACAAGGTCAAGGCATGGGCCCCTGTGAACATCATGGAATTCAACCAGGCCAAGTGCAGGGTCCTGCATCTGGCTTGGGGCAGCCTGTGGTAAGAAGAGAGGCTGGGGGATGAAGGGATTGAAAGCAGCCCTGCTGAGAAGGACTTGAGGGTACTGGTGGATGGAAAGCTGGACATGTGCCGGCAATGTGCACACGCAGCCCAGAAGGCCAACCATCTCCTGGGCTTCATCCAAAGCAGCGTGGCCAGCAGGTCAAGGGAGGGGATTCTGCCCCTCTACTCCGCTCTGGTGAGACCCCGCCTGGAGTTCTGTGTCCAGCTCTGGAGCCCTCAGCACAGGAAAGACATGGACCTGTTGGAGCGGGTCCAGAGAAGGGCCATCAAAATGATCAGAGTGATGGAACATCAGAGGGATGTCCTCCTATGAGGACAGGCTGAGAGACTTGGGGTTGTCCAGCCTGGAGAAGAGAAGGTTCCAGGGAGACCTTATTGCAGCCTTCCAGTACTCTAGAGGGGGCTGATAAGAAAGATGGGGACAGACTTTTTAGCAGGGCCTGTTGCAACGGGACAAGGGGTAATGGTTTTAAACTAAAAGAGGGTATATTTAGACCAGATATAAGGAAGAAAATTTTCACCATGAGGGTGGTGAAAGACTGGCACAGGTCTCCCAGAGAAGTGGTAAACGTCCCATCCCTGCAGGCGTTCGAGGTCAGGTTGGAGGGGGCTCTGAGCAACCTGATCTAGTTGCAGATGGTCCTGTTTATTGCAGGGTTTTGGACTAGAAGACCTTTAAAAGTCCCTTCCAACCCAAACTCTTCTATGATTCTATGATTGATTCTATATATCATAATGGAATTTTTTCATATTTTTCATGACCTCCAAACTCCAAAAATAAATATAACAAAAACTAACAAGGGTAGTGTGAATATTCAGATACATTCCAAACTGGTTTATTCTGGAAAAAAAAACAGAAAAGCTTTCCCTTTTTTATGATTAGTTTCCTTTGGAAAGTCCTGTTTTAACTCTTTACAGAGTGATTAGTAGACTCCAGTTGAAAACAATACTACTATTGCATATTAAAATGATAACACTTGACCTCAATTTAAATTTAAATTGGGTTTCCAAAGGTGAATCCACTTTGCAGTCTGATACATTTGGATCTCAGGGTACAAGGTCTTGCATACATTATTTCTCATTGACAGAACTAAGTTTTTTGGTTAGTGTTTTTTCCCTTTGTAGATTAAAAGAAAGGAAAAATGAAGCGAAAGACACACTTCACTTGAATATCTACAATGACATGAATGATGCCACAGAAGACAGAGATCATAGTTCTAGTGACATTTCACTTAGTCTCTACATCTGAATTACATTCTTCTATTGAAAAAAGACTTTCATGAGTGTGACTTACTGATGTCTTCTTACCAGATGTCTTTTTAGCCAATCTATTTAATGTTTTATCATAATCACTGAAGAGCAAATCGCATTAGTTCCTGGCATGTTATTTTGGTTCTCTGATATATCAATAACAGGACCTGTGTGAGAATTTTTATCAAAGGTTCATTAATACATACTCTTCAGTTTCTTCCAGTATTTCAAGCTGTGGTATATGCGCTATCAGGAGCAAGGTATGCCAAAACAGTATGTAAAAGGCCATTTGAAGAGCTAAATTCTATGTTCAGGGCAGGAGTACAGCTGCTTTGTCGCTTTTCATCTGTTTCAGCTAGGGGATAAGATGACATATGACGCTGATTATTTCATTTTGTTCTAGCCCAGATGCAAAGCGGCCCACTAGAGATAAGAAGAATAAGAGTCTCACTCTTTTCTATTTCTATTGGAAAAATCAGGGTTTAAACTGTTTCTGACTTCCCATCTCCCTACAAAGGTATGGAGACCTTTAATTCTTATCAGAAGACTAAAATAAAAAAAAACCCACACCCCCAAATACTAGAGAGGGGAAAGGTCACAGTCTAAATGATTTCATTGCCTAAGCAATGAAATCATCTGGAGCAAAGCAAGATGAAATCAGCAGATGTCCTGTAACATTTCCTGGGTTGGAAAGATAACCCATTTTAGCAAAATTCCTTATTGGAAAAGGCAAATCCTTCAGCCACAATAGGGTTTTTCACTCTGGCAGGAGATATCAGTGTAGCCACAGTTACAAGGCAGCCATCCTGAAGATCCCTAAGCAAAACAAGTAGATGAAGATGGAAGGCAACAGTGTAATATACATCACAGAAGTTTCATGTTTTTTGCTAGTGGAAAATACTGCTCAGTCCACAGATGCCTCCACGTTCCACTGCATTTCTCAGCAATATCATGTACTTCATGGACAGGGATACTAATTCTCAGTTCCCTCTCAGACATCCCTTTCTGTGTTAAAAAACAAAGATACATTCCAAATTCCTAAAAATTAATGAAGTCGTCTCCTTGGGTGAGTTACACTTTATGCCTTCTTAGGCCTAAGGAAAGAGAGAGAGAGATGTATGTTAGATTTGAGAAAAGCAAACCAACCAGCTGTCAGTCTTCATGTGCTCAGCTATCCCTGCTAACACAGAGCACAGACCACTTAGCTCTCATCTGACAACTTTCTAGCAGCAACGCTGTAAGTAGGTCCCTGCTTAATGCACTCCTAAGTGAGTAGTTTTTCGCATATTCATACTCCAAGATTACAGTTCTGGGGAGAAAGGTGTTTACTTCCTAACAAGCTCTCTAGTGTGGTCTAGTTTTAGCGGACAGACATACAGATTCTACCTACACCTCTATCAGCCAACCATCATGCCAAAGCCTTGTCCTGGAGGAACCTCATATCCATACCATCAGACTGCAGTGAGTAGTAAATAAGAGATATAGAAGCTTCCAGGTTTCTGCATGTTTTGCTGAACTTCCTGACCATCCATTCAACTACCAAATACCTTCTATGGCTCTCTTTACTCCTGTAAGCTTTTACCAACTATCATTCAAAACAAAACTTTTTTCCTAATCATCTTAATAATACAGGATGTCGCTCTGGTTGTGCCGTTAAGCCATAAAGCAATAGCTACTCACAACCAGCAATGTGTCTACCTGGTCCATCAGATGCATTGATCCAACTAAAGACATTAAAGTTCTTAATCGTATTGGGATATCTGCATGTTCAGAGGCTTACCTCCAGACTTAACATCTCCTAAACACATTTCACAGAATCTTCTCCCAGCTAAGTTTATCGGAAGGCAGCTCCAGTGCCAACATATTAGTGAATTAGACACGGCAATATCACTAATTCTGTGGTTCCCAAAGAACAGGGTATAAAAGGCAGCATTATCATTCAGGATAAATGCAGCAGGTAAATCAGATCTATATCCCTCTAATTTTTCCAACATTGCACTTCTCACAAACCAACAGTGATTTTAGCCACTTTTAATTTACTAACAAGAAGAACATATCAATGGCTGTGAAAGAATGTGAGCAAATCCGTTGTCTTCATGTGGCTTTTCCTGTTAGGATGTCAGGAGGGGCATGGCATAGGACTGCACTGAAGAGGTGTTGTGGTTTAGCCCCAGCCAGCAACTAAGCACCATGCAGCCACTTGCTCACTCCCCCCTCCCCCAGTGGGACAGGGGAGAGAATTGGGAAAAAACTTTTGAGTTGAGATAAAAACAGTTTAATAGGACAGAAAGAGAGAAAGAAACAACAATGATAACAACAACAATAACACCGACAAAGGAATGTGCAAGAACAAGTGATGCCCAATACAGCAGTTGCTCACCACCCGGTGATCGACAGCCCATCCCTGAACAGCGATTCCCACCCCCCAGCTAACTCCAGTTTATGTACTGGGTATGACGTCGCATGGTATGGAATATCTCTTTGGCCAGCCTGGGTCAGCTGTCCTGGCTGTGTCCCCTCCCAGCTCCCCGTGCACCCCCAGCCTGCTCACTGGCAGCTCAGCACAAGAAGCTGGACTGTCCTTGACTACTTAGCAACAGCTCAAAACACCAGCACCTTATCAACATTTCCTCATCCCAAATCCAAAATCACACTAGCTTCTGTGAAGAAAACCAGCTCTATCCTGGCTGAAACCAGGACAAGAGGTTAGAGATCAGGGCAGGTGGATCTAGTGGACTCTGACAGAAATCTTCAAGTTCGTCCAGGTTAGTTAGTCAGACACTCTTGAAGTTGCTGAAGGAATCTTGTCCACCTACCAACCCTGAAATCTCTTTATTTTGAATTGAAAAGGATTGGGTCACAGCTTAAGGATTATTCATACACATTCTAGCTGTGCCTGGAGGGAAGCTAACACCTTTCCTGAAGGGGATTATTGTTATTGCATGCAGGGTGCAGGTAAGAAAACAGTTAGGAAGAGGTGACTGGGAAAACAAGGAGGCTGAGCCCGATGAGGAGGTGAATTACTGCCTGCACAGCGCAAGTGAACACACAGTGAGTAGCTCTTCTCTTGGAGCACTGGTTGAAGTAAAGTTGCGTTGCTTTTATTACTTGCGTTATCAAATGTGTCTTGAAAGCTGTACAGAAGTAGACGCAACTCTGATTTTAGAAATTTTAAAACCCTCTTTGATTTTAATTTCATTCCATTCCTTTTATTTATGTATGAAAACTTAACAGTAGCACAGAAGCAAAAATTACCTTTAAAGGAACCTTTGTTTATAGGCCTGAAAATCAGCACAAGTCATCCACAAATCCATCGCTCCAGCGATGGAGGATGTTCAGTCTTACTCCTTGGTGGTTAGCGTGCTTACATTTCAGACGAGCAACCTCTTTTAATGGGGAGGGCTAGTGCTTCATTCTGTTTCCTTACAATGGTAATGATAGGCATTTCTCCTCACTCTCCTCTAGGATTGCTCTTGATTGCTGCTAGGGCTTATGCTTTGCATTCAAGGAGAGATGTTCACACCTATAGGTTAACACAGACCTGTAGATTTTAAATTCATCAGGGACAGGATGTTTCAGTTCACAGCTTTCCTGTACTCACCTGTATTTCCTCTTTAGCCAATCAGTTATATGCAATTCTTTCTGCGCTATGCTGTATGAAATTACATATCTGCGGGCAGATCTACCACAGAACGTTATTTTTTTTGGTAAATCAGAAAACTGGAGAGAAGTAATCTATTTTCTATCAGTAGCTTAAATATATCTTAAATTCCTCTAGGCGCATATAGAGTCTGGGAAGAATTTCAGATTCCGTCTTACCAAGTAGAGAGTATCCATTTAATTCAGATTTCTATCAAGCAATATGTGTGCTCCAAATAAAGCTCTTTCTCCTTTCATCCCCTTTTATTCAATATAGCCAATATTGTTAAAGCTTTCAAAAGGGAAAAAACATGACATGAAAGCACCTCTTTACAAGACCCACTTATAGTAAGTATATTGTTGATAAAAACATAGATTTTAATATGATGTTGAGTAGAGCACATGCTCACGGAAGGCTCTCAGCCTTTCAAAGCTCAGAGCTGAAGGATTGTCTGATTTGACAGAAAGTATAGAAGTACATGACAATGCCAGCCTTCATTCAGGTACATTTCAGGACTCCAAAATTATAGAGATAAACCGGAATGCTCTAGTTCACGGATTGCTGGTATTGAACAGTCTTGTTGGTACCTACTTTGCAATACAGGGGAAGGCACATAAAGCTTTCAGTCCCTGTTACCCACAGAATCAGGCTCCTAATTATTTACATTACAAAATCATTAATGTATATGAATCAATAAAATACAATATAAAAAAGACTAAGAATCTCTTACCCTTACAAGTAAGCCAATAATACGCAGTTTCACTTGTGCATATAACAGGTTAAGCCAATTTTTACCCTTCCCTCCTCTCTCCTATAACGGCAGGGTCACTGTCAGGCACAAGGAGGGGCAGAGAGGAAATGTGGTTAGAAAACTGCGCACTTAGCTAACCTGCAGCTCTAAATTTTCCACTGGGGACTCTGGCCATTAGATGCACTTAGGAGCAGCGTCTAGGGTGCCCTAACCTAGAGCCAAGGTTGAGCAAAGAACCGGGAAGCCATAACTTGCTGCTTACAGCTCTTGCTGTTGAAGTAGAAATCTGGCCTGTTATATTAAAAGATGAACTATGTATATTTTTGGTATCATTATTGATTGGAAAATTTACTGATGAAGCATGTTTAATTCAATTAAAGATGTCTTGAATAGCACCCTCCATCTTGGTTATCCGTACTGTTTTCCTGTGGGGTCTTTTCTAAGAAATGTTCCCTTGATTACTAATATTTTTTTTCCTGAATTAATGCCAGTAACATGCTTATGTGTTTATCCAAGATACACGCCCTTTCCCACAATTCAGGTAGACAAGAGAAAAATATGCTAAGGTTGACTGTAAGCTTTACAGTGCACTCTAATGTTTTCACCCTCAAATTAGCTTCTGTATTGACTACTGAATTTCCACACTCTTCACACCTCCCCACAGACACAGAGAGGACAGCAAATGGTGGTCGAGTGAAATCTCCTTCCTTCATATTGCCCTCTTAGGCTGGAGCTTTCATCTGGGTTATTTGCACTTTGGACAAAGAAAGTGTGCCGTGACCTGGTCCTTAAATTAGAAGCAGCTGTTACACAGCTAGCAGTAATGATATAGTCACCTTAGTTTCACAAAATGGTATTCTAAATATAGGTCTCAAGGTCTTGGACTGTGCAGAATCATTCCATTAACATGTAGAATACATCTTCATACTGTTTTGAAAGCTTTTTCATTGTGACAGTGGCATCTCTAGAGGCTATTTTGGGCTTGCCAGAGACGTTAATGGTAGTGTTTGTGTTAGATATCTGGCTTTCTTCCAATTAATTATGGCTCTTTATGATTCATTTTGTTTGGAAGTCTCTGAAAGAGATTATATGTATATGACAGAAGGTCTTCAGACAGAACATAGCAATTATAAATTGCCAGATGCTATTAGAATGAATTGTCAGCATCCTTGCTACAAACAGATACGGTCTTTTAAATGCACCTAAGCAAGGCAACAGTCTGATAATAGTCTACCTAGTGTAATCTTAGCCTTAGTGAGAAAGAATTAGGATTCTAAATTAGTGTAATAGAAAATGTTGTAAATCATACTACTATCTCATTCAGGCATTGCTTGTTTATGACAGATGATTTCCACATGTAAACAGTAGTTGCTGTAGGAACTGTTCATTTGGATTTTGGTACTGTATGATAGTCTGAAGCATTTTCAAATCTAAAGGTAGTTTTGGGAATCTGTTCAAATTCTTTGAGTGGCATATTCCATATTAATGGATATTTGAACAAGAAGAATGAAGTTTACTTGATCACAGCTTGAATGTTAACTGCTAGGTAAAAACAGAGAGGAAATTAGTAGATCAGAGGTGTGGTATTCATGAACTACAAAGAAATACAAATTGTGGTAAATCTTAACTGCCCGTTGCGTGACAACCTTTTTTTTTTATTTATCTTGTACATCACTTTATATAGGCCAGCAATATCTACTTTCCTATCCGTTTTGAAATTCAGGGTCCAAAAATATCAGAATCTCAAAAATAATTATCATTACCATCACCACATTTGACTTCTTTTGGTGAAAAAAATTAGACAAAAATATAATAAAGTTCATGAAAAAGCCCAAAGCAAGGCTTGTTAGATATGTTACAAAGGGGATATTGGAAAGAAGGCTGACGAAACAGCTGAGTCTGTAGGCAGCTAAGCTTATTAATGCTCCACTGCTTACCCCAAATTGCACTGGAATTGGTGGTTTTGAGAGGTATTTGCTACCTAGAGAACGCTGTTGTGATTCCAAACTGGGTACACAAAAGCTGGATGCGAGATACCTCCCTAACCTGCGCCTATATTTCCCTTCAGCTGAGTAATATCATTTTGACCACTGTTAACTTCTTGTGGCACGTAGAGACGGCTGTGAATAGTTTTTGCACATCAGCCTCCTCGTTAGGGTGTTGCTCTAAAAGGGGGCAAGGGTAGGTCCAAACCCCCTCAAATAGCAACGTCTCCCAGGCAGCTACAGAAATGACAGCAGGGTACAGACAAAATTTTTTAAAGCCAACTGTCCTCATTACACACCAGCTTTCAGAAGTATGCTGACTTGATATGGCATCTAACATTTCACATTGCTTCACCACACCCTCAGTGAAAGAGGTGCATAATTTAGGTGAACCAGGTCTCCTTCCGGACATCTGCTGAGGAACAAACTTATTCCTGTGAGAGCACGTGGAAATTAAATGCTTATACCAGCACTGAAGTCACTGCAGCCCGCCCTGTGCTGTGGCCATGGCTGTGAGGAGGTAAATTTAAGACTTAATTCTTAAATTTGGCTCTTGTGTTAGGCTTACTGTGTCCTTCCCATACCTTGACTTCTCTACTTTTCCAGACTGCCAAGTCTATGCATACTGAGGAAAAGCTTGCATGCATTAAAGGCACACTGAAAAAAATAGCCAGGGGGCTCATTTCTGACACCCCCAGGGGATCGCCTCTCCCAGTTTGCATGGGATCCCTTATAATAAAGCTTTCCAGCTCTCTTCTCCTCCACAGGTTATTCTGAGATTTAAGGAAAATACACATGGGGATTTACCTGAAATTACAACATCCTTTCTAAAATTACATGTACAACTATGAAAATAATCTCTACAGATCTTTTAATCCAATGTTTTAAGTAAGTCCCGTATTAGTCACTTGAATTCCCTGAAAAAAAACCACTAGGTTTAGCAGTTCCTAATGTCCTAAAACATAGCACAGACAGCAACTCTCTTCCACTAAAAGCCTAATCTAAATACCGCAGGAGTCGATCAAAACATTAACATCACTTTTAGGGGCTTTATTTGCAGCCACCAGTGCCCTGCCAAGTCCCACATCATCTCACTTTGCTCTTCTGATTTGGGGAAGCTCATCTTGCCAGTTCCTTGAGGATTGTGCAAGAATTCAGCTGAATGTGGTGAAGTTTTTTTCCCCTCTGGTACATCAGAGAACCTGAAGAACCAGAGCTGAACAACTTCTATAAGTGAGGGACTACCTCTGAGATTCAGAGATTCCAGCTGTTTTTTCATGATTGTCTACCTATGGCTGGTCTACATACAGAATTGCTTGAAAATAACTATCTTGCTTGAATTCGTGTTTTCCTGTGATCAAGTAGACACATTTCCAGTTAGATTTCACTCTTAGAGATTTGGTTCATCTGATCTGAGAAATTTTTTGATTCAGGTGGTTCGTCCTGCCTGTCTCCATCACTAAGCACATCTTGGGTTTGAGTGTTTGAACTCCCTCTTCGCTCTTCTAGCGAGGCTCTTGCCTGCACCTATTAGCTGCCGCAGCCCGGAGCAAGAGGTGCCTTCGGAGCAGAACTCATCATGTTCAAGAGGGAGCTGGAGGGTCCTCCCCTTTTGCATTTACACGCTGAGGGAGTCAGGAATGACAAAATACAACCGCTTCCTTTTTCAGCTGCTTCTCCCTGAGTATTTATTATGCCTTTGGTAGGAGGCCAAGAATTCCTACATGTGAAACAGAACAATAACCCTGCTGTCACTAATTTACTGTCACAACTCGTATTAAATTAAGCTCCGTGCTTCTAGTCTTGGCACGTGGGTGTTCAATCCACAGACTGAGTTTTCCACACTATCTGCTCCGTATAAGCACTGTTATCTGCATAAAAGAGAAGCACCGCATCGATATTCAGATAGGGCATCCAATTTACTGTCTGTAGGCAATTATAGCAAGTACAAGGCAGAGGACAAATTTAAACTAGATCATTTTAATGTGACTAGCATTTGAAGATTCATCTATCCAATTTACCTTCTGGGAACATTCACAGTGTTTAAGAATTCCCTGAAGAATCTGTCTGGATGAATTAACTTGGGAAAAAGCTATCTTCAGGCTATTGATCAATCAACCCGTCATGTATTTCTCTGTCAGGTTAGGTTTTGGCTGCAATTTTCAGGACGCTAAATGGAAAGTCATTGCAAAACATCATCTTTTTCAAGCTGCTATTTCACCTTCTTTTTGAATCCCTCACTTGAAACCCAGGAGTCATTCTCCACTCAATGAAAAATACACTTGAGCCACAGTGGCCCATTAATGAAACCAGAATGTGGGTCTGGTTGAAAAATTTTGGAAAAACATTTTCACTGAAAACTGGAATTTTATTAAAACGTACTGATTTCAGCACGCTAAGAGCATTTCCTCTGGCTGTGGCAACCTAGGGCCAGGGCCTGCTTGGAATCAAGAGCACTAGCTTTAGGGGCTTCTACCTACAAGCAATCTGTGGGAGTGATTCTTTCCTAATCTTTCATGAGAAATACTCCACTTAATATTAATTATTAAATATTAATTAAGTAATGGAGCAGTACCCTGCAGTCCCTAGGGCACTTTTTACACTGATCAAAACAAAACCTAGAAGTACTTTTTAGCAGGTCACCTAAACCCCCGGAAAATCCCTGCCTACAAGGAGGTGGCAGGGTCTCTCATATCTGGCTCCCAAAACAAATTACAAAGCCTCCCATACAAAGCCATGGATGGGTTGTACCCAGCCTGAGGTGACGATTCACATGCACCTGGAACCCAGCTTGTGAGCTCCATAACAAAAACTCGAGGAAACCTTTTTTTTCCTATGTTTCTTACAGTCAGAAACTAGATTTTGTTGATGAGTAACTAGCAAATATAAAAGAAAACCTAGTGAAAAATAGTATTATTTGGTACTTCAGAGACCAGCATCAGCTATAGATAAGAATATGTAACAACAGGTATTTTAGGTCTGGAAACCATGTTTCTGACAAATTCTCATAACTGTTTAGTTTATTTTAAATAAATAGCTTTTTTCATTTTCTATGCTTTTTTACTTCTCTGCATGTGTGTTTTTTTAGTGAACATAGGAGAAGGTGAGAGATGTCAGATTGATGCTGAGAGGGATACACATCCTTTGTTTATCCATAACTGGCTGACTCTCCCCTCTCCCTATCCACCCTTACTCAGACAAAAACCCCACCGCTGTTTTCCAAGTAAGGCATGCATTTTTGGGCCAGAAATAGCATCGGGAGTGATCACTTCCTTCCACTGCCCCCTCATGATGCTTCACGGCAGTGTGGGTGACAAACAGGTACTGGTGTCTCCGCTCCATCAGGAGGCTCTTCATTATGTGTCAAAAAAATGTCAGAAGCAGTGTAATTCATCTCATTAAATACAGGCATCCCCAGCATAGTGCCAGACATTTAAGCTGTTTAGCTCATGGAAGGAAAGAGGCACTTTTGGAGCAGCCTAATAAAGATAAAATAGGCCCGGTGGCTTGGTATAAAGGTGCCTATTTTTCTCCTTTGGTTTTAACAGGAGATCCAAAGATGAGTATCTCTGATGGAAGCAGCCATGCTGAAGACAACTAGAGTAAGGGGATACTAATCACATTCATCTTTATAATAATTTGAGATGAGATGACTCATTTTTTCTTCTTCCCATCAAATACCTATGATTTACTTGAGTTCAGTTTGAACAGTGGCTTAGGAAAGGATTAGCATTCAAGCATAAGCCACCTTAGTTATGGGAACATTTTGAGGAAAGGATATGCAAAAAAAAGTGGAAGCCCTCACCTCTGTTTGTTCCTCTGTACTGAATACTTCATTTCTCAGAAAAAGGAAGAAAAGCCACCGTGGGTAGCGGCTGGGGTAACTGCAGTTATCAAGAGAGCTGCACTGGGGGTCTCAAGTCAGGCAGCTCTTGGGAAAAGACTTTGGGAGTAAAGTAAGAACCTGGCAGGACCACAGATGGTTCTGCTATGTCTGACTGCTGGCACATGGCCCTTTGCAGACCTCAAACAATGGTTGAAGTAGGACAGCAGGAGGTCTGCCTGGACTTCTGTGGTATCAGCAAGTTAGGACTTGAAGCTCTGAAGCTACTGTTTCTCTTTTGTCACACAGTCATAGCACATCAGAGAGAAGCTGAGATTTGAGATTTAGTTCTTAACCCATCATGGTGTATTAGAAATCAGTATCATACCAAACAAAATGGGGAGGGAAGCGTGATAAAGCAGAGAGGATCATGAAAGGTTTGGGCAGGTCTTTATAGAGTCGGCACTCTGCATGTTCTTTTAATGTCCGCATTGTCTTTCAGGAGCAATAAATTTCAAGACACAAATTTGGATTTGAAATCATGGTCCAGCACATTACTAAAGCAGATTTTCTCTCATCTGACAGTTAATCTTATTTATGTCAAAAAGGCTTGGAAGTTTGGTTTACTTCAATTTTGTGAATCTGCTGCTAATCTGCTGCCATAGTTAGCCTAGCTGTTTACATCAAACAAAGTATTCCAGTCCTTTCTCAAAGCACGCCCATAAAAATAAAGATAGTTTTATCTTTAAAAATGATTTAATAATCAAAATAAGTCTGTGTAGCACTGCCAGTGTCTCAAATTCCGAAAGCAACGTTTCTGTAGCAAAGGTCCCCAGTTGCCCCAGTAACAAAACCATGAGGTACAAACAATAACAACTGAATTGCGGCTAACTTTCTCAACCACTGTGCAATACAATATAATTTGCAAGTGAGACTGAAGAAGCATGTGAAGAATCAGATATTTTGTGTGTACAACCATCCGTATTTTTACAGGTACATTGCAACAGGCACAGCATCACTCACAGGCATTAGTAAATCAAAGCCTGAATCCCAAGTAAGCTGTGAGACCCTACTGCTGATGTCAGTGACAAGGATTTCACCCTTCACTGGTACATGTAAATGCATAACTGAAGGCTTCAACACAGACACATGTGCCACATCTATTTTTATAAACACACCACAACTGTATTGCAAGTGAGCTCGTAAAGTGGCTTCTCCCAAAAGAGGCCACGGGTGTGTGTGAAGTATGTGTTATCCACACTTTTTTACAAATCAGGATAAGACCTAATCTTTAAACTGTAGTCTGGAAAATACTGAGAATACCTTATTCTTTAAGAATTTGGACTCCGTTAAATTTTAAAATGGCAATAAGTGCCTTTGAAATACTGAAGTGCTCTAAGTCTTGATTAACCTGGTTCCTTGGATCATGTCTTGAGGGGCAATGACTCCCTTTGCATCCGCAAAGACCAACCCAATATCCACAAGAGTGGATTTGTCAGGGGTGTGAAGAGCACTAGTAATTTTAATGGCTAATGTTACAGGTCTGTAAGTAAAATAATCCTGTCCTCTATCTTTTTCTTCCCAGCTCTGCCCTTGTTTCAACTAATGCAGGTCAAAGCGACCACAGTTTAGGATAGTGCTGGGGACAGAACTGGTCCCTGTGCTGTGGCTGCCTTCATACAATGCTGTAAAAGAAATCATGTTTCCTTGAGTTGTCATACAGCACTTGTCATCTCGGTGTGCTATACAGAAGGGGTCAAAGTTATTGTAGTAACCTACTCCACGAGTGAAGATCTTCTGCCATCATGAGTGTTGATTTGTCATCTAACCCCGAGTACCACTGTTGTATCCCCTCAGTACTGAAATGGTCGCTACCTGCCATTTACTTAAAAGGTCTTGCTGATATGTTTGTCTATTTGGGAAGTGTCTTTCTATAAAAGACAGGAGCCTACTCTCACACTGACTCACACCCACCTTCACATTTGTGTTCACACTCTTGAGGCTTTCATCAGAAAACTTGCTGAAAAAATGGACACTGTGGAAAAGACAAAGATCTCTATGTTAAATTATCTGGGTTAAAATTATCAGCCTCAAAACTGCATGTTTTATTTCTAACCTACCGTGCTAGCTTACAACCTGGAGACAAAAATATTTTATACTTTTAATCGAATCATTAACTGTGCACTGCATTGACATAATATTCCATCTCTTTGTATGCGCTATATTAGCAACAGTAGCAGAATCATTAATTAATACTTTAAAATAAGATTTAATTTATATTTTTGCTCATTTGGAATAAATAAATAATAAATTCTCATTATCATTATCTTATTATCATTGATCTTGTATCTTAATATGATTTCCTACATAATTAACAATGTCATATCTTCTTAAGGGCACTCATTTATTAAAATAATCAACTTTGGGTCAAAAATCTGGGAAAAAAATGGAAAAGAGCACAAATAAAAATTATATTAAGGGGCAAGAAGTTTTTCTTGTTTTTCTTCCAAACTTGAAAAGTTTGGAAACACTCTTGAAATGCAATAAATTAATTTTATCACTAACAAGTTTGCAGTTGTTGATTCCTGAAAGTGGAGATTTTGGGAACTGTGAGACTCACAGAATGACATTCATGAAATACTATATGAATAGGAAACATTCTGATTCCCCTTCTTGTTATGTTTTAATCTCAAAGCAATAATAACATCCCCAGAGATGTTTTCCTAAATGTTCTTATACAGATGGTCTCATCAATTTCTTATTTCATTTAACAGAAGTAATGGTTAGAAGAAATGCAAAAGGCAATAAAGTTGAGCTTCAATGCTGTACTGAGCTTAATGTGGAAGAATCATGAAGACGGATCATCAATGCAGTAATAAACATACATCCATTTCTTCATTGTTCCATTCTGTAAGTGGGTGCTGGCTTGTGGAGAGCTCGTGTTTTAGCTTGTAAAATTGGCTTACATAATGGGTGGGCGTGAGGAGACCACAAATAAAGGGTCAGACAATGAAAACAGAAAATTCACTGCCATGGAGTCAAGTCTTAGGCAGAAATGACTTCCATAAGTGGCTGCAAAATGAGTTGTTGCAAAAGAAAATATGTAGGCCATATTCCATGAATGACACACTGTTTTTATAAAAACAGTGTGTGGAAAGACTGAATTAGATTTGAGGGCATGCAGTTCATACTTCTCCCCAAATCTGTGATTTAGTCAGCACTAGATGAGGGTGGTCTGAGGGGTTGCCTCAGCACAGTCAGCAAATGCCAGAGTTTATAGCCAGCATTTTTGTGCTGAGCATTTGGGGGGATTTAAGGATGCAGCACACCTAGAGAAACCCAAAGTTGACTAGTAGGATTTCTACAAAGGCTAGCTTTTCACTTTGACCAGACCCAGTACTTTCTAAGAGAAGGGTGTCCTGGTATGAAGAGACCCAGGGAGCAAAGAAAGACCACCATCCTGAGGAAGGAACTGTCAGGGACTGGCTGGGAGGGATGGACCACAGTGTGTGTGACAAGCATCCACCTCCCCTGGTGGGACTATAGTTCAGTGACTTCTACAATCACCTTTCTCAGAAGAGTTTCTTGTTCACCAACAGCCATAACAAGCAAGCCCTAGCATTAGTTCACAGCAGTTTGGATGGTTTTGGTGGCAGGAGAGTGAAACATACTGATTAGCAGCTGAAGGCAGAGAGGAGGCTGTCTCTGTGGTTCTGTGCGTAGATGGTGGTAGCCAGCAAGAAAGGTGCTGCTAGGACTTGCCAAACTGTGTTTGTGTGCACAGCAGCAGAAACACTACCAAAGGGACAAATCATAGAACAGTTTGGATTGGAAAGGACATGAGGTCCCTTCATGTCTAGATGACATTTTGAGGTCATCTAGTCCAAGCCCCCTGCCATGAGCAGGGACATCTGCAACTACATGAGGTTGCTCAGAGCCCCGTCCAACCTGACCTGGAATGTTTCCAGGGATGGGGCGTCTACCACCTCTCTGGGCAACCTGTGCCAGTGTTTTACTACCCTCATTGTGAAAAGCGTCTTCCTTCTATCTAGTCTGAATCTACCCTCTTTTGGTTGAAAACCGTTACCTTGTCCTATCACAACAGGCCCTATTACAAAGTCTGTCCCCATATTTCTTAGCCCCTTTAAGTATTGAAGGGTCATAGTAAGGTTTCCCCAGAGCCTTCTCTTCTCCAGGATAAACCACCCCAACTCTCTCTAAGCTGTGATGGTGAAAATGTAAAGGCCTAGGAGCTGACGATGGCAAATGCTTTGTGAATGCTGATTGTGGCCAAAGCCACTCTGTTCTCCCCTCTGAGCCTAGAGCCGGGCCGCTTTCACACATGGCATCTATCTAGTAATGATCAGATATCCAAAAATTCACATGGAGTACACTTTGGTGAACTCCCTCCCTGCATTTTTGGCAGAACACTGAACCCACACATCCATGTTCAGTGACAGAGCCTGTTGTTTCACATAATTTCTGCTTAGTCATACAGACTTTGCTTCCAGATTATTCCATAGCTGTATGATGGATATGGAGGTGGCCAAGGTGTATTTTGTTACGGGGGTGTTTGTTACATCAGCTTGTACTGTTCGGTTAAACTCCCTCAAACCAAAATCAAATTATGTAGAGAATGAGGAGGAACACAAAAGCCTTGAGCCAGTGTTTCTCACAATTATCGGTTTACAGGCAAGCAGTGAATACCCGCAAGTTTTAAACCACAAAAATGTGTCTAAGCTTTAGACACAGAGCACCACAAATAGCAACAGCAATAAACTGAAATCATGAATGTGGAGTAATAGTTCAGATGTATTCGTACTTCAGGCAAGTCAAAAATGTAAGTAAAATAATAATTAACAGTAAGCGACTTTACACGTCTACCAGAAGAAAGTTGTTTTGCAGTGTATGGTTTTTAGAAGTAAATTCTGGACTTTTCTTGTGCCCTCAAGGAACTTGCCTAAAATGTCATACAATTTCATTCAGATTCTACAACTAATGGCAACCATGTGTACAAATTGGATTCACTGGAGAGAGTCACACTGATTTGTAGTTCTGGATTTGCCCCTTAAATTGGACAAACCGTTTCAGTAGCTTTTTAGCCCCAGTTCCTGTGACTCACATTGCAGGCATGTGATTTCATTTTTCCTTTTTTATAATGAAATTTTCCTGGCTCTCATGAACATAGAGAAAGGCCTAGAAACTCAGAAGACAAATCAAAATGTACGGTGGTGGTGGGGAAAAGGGCAGAGAGGGAGAGAGGGTAAAAAGAGAAAGAAAGAAGGAGAGAAGGAAAGAGAGAAAGAGAAGAAAGAGGAAAAAAGAGAGAAAGAAAGAGAGAAAGAAAGAAAGAAAAGGGATTTACATTGTTAACATCTAACAAGCAGTACTTGAAGGTGGATCAGACCTATCTCAGCCTCCCTTGAGCCCAGGAATAGTACTGGTATCACACGGAGTCAGCAAGATATGTTTTTCATATCAATAAGCTATGTCTGTGGACATAGTACCTTCCGTACCTGTTTTTGACACGCATACCCACCCCTCTGGACTGATGAAATCCTACTGGTGGAGCCAGAAGCCTTTAGTCCTCCAGTTGCTGCAGAGACCCAAGTAATACTTTGAGAGAGGGAAGTGAGCTGTATGTCATCTGAGCTATTTTGAGGTATGCTATTTCTTTTGCAGTTACAGCTGCATTTGAGAGCTCCTCACCTGCCTGTCTGTTTGTACAGGTCCCCTTTCAACCAGCCACACTATTGAGCACCTTGTCCATGTAAGCAAAGACTTTCTGACCAAAAGTTTTCAACGCATTTCATCAAAAATTTGCAAGTCCTATAGTGGACCTTCTGCACTTCAGGGGACAACAGACTTCTGCCACAGCCCACATCTATATTTAGACTCATAGCCTTCAGGAAACCATCGTGTCTGTGCCATTCCTGCACATTTGCTGCTTTAAAAACTCTTTTTTTTTTTTCTTTATGAGCAGTGAAACGAAAGGTTAAGAACATGAATGTTTGTCTCTAAGATATCTGTCTTCTTTCATGCTTTTGTCAAAGGTTGCCTGCTTGTTGTTACAGTACAGTATAATGCTTTCTGGTACCATCTATGTACCAAAAAATAGCTGCAGGGACACAAGCCCTTTTACAGAGGGATGTATTTATTCAATAGCTTTAAAGCCAAAACAACTGCTGTAAAACTAAATCTCCTTTGCTTCAGGCACTTGCTTCTTAAGAGGTAAATGAGGTCAAGACGATTATGTGGTGTGTGTGAATTTAACAAGGCAGAACCTGGCAGAATAACTCATAAGCCTGAATCACTGAGTGCTGCCATACCCTTGGCCCCGATGCAAACTTTACATCAAAAAAAAATCAAGGGATTTGTCTACTAAAAAAACAAAATAAAGTGTATTTATAAATAGGTCAGCATGCCATGTGTAATTCATAATGCATATTACCTTAAGTATTCCTCAGGGCTTGTCTCATAAATGTGAAAGGAAGAAAAAACTGTATCAGGAAAGAAAAGAACCTATATCTGCTGCATTTTCCTGGCATAAAGGCCTTCAATTCAACCTTACCCTCATGTCACATTGGTGCATAATGCTAAAAACTACATGGATGCATTGAAAAGCCAGAACTCTTGGAAAGAAAGGGGCTACCAAATCATTATTTAAAAAAGAATGGAGTGAATTTTTATTGTGATGAACACATAAAAATACCTGTTTGTCTTTTATCAGTGTTGTGAAAACAGGGAACCATTCTTTCTCTGAATTAGTAGGTAATTTAGATAGGCCTGAGGTTCACAAATAAGAAGTTGCAGATAGAATGAATGAGCTTATGAAATGTGAGATAAAGTGTAATTTCTCCATTTCGTACTATTGCAGTTCCTGCTCTGTGGGTACTCAGATGACTGTGATTTTTGTACATACTGATGTTTGAGAACGGGGGTTTGCTCATACAACTATGAATAATTATGTTTTAAAAATCTGTTCGTTCGGAGAGCATATGCTGTCCAGATACTTTACGTATGACTCATGAGGTATACTAAGGACGTAACTGAAGATGCCAAGTTAAATACAGAAAAGTTAGGAAGTGATAGAAACAAGGTAAGCCTTATTTCTATTATTTCTATTATTATTCTATTATTATTTCTATTTCTATATTTCTATTCTATTCTTATTTCTTATTTTGGTAACCCAAAGAACCTTAATTCAACTTCTTTACATGTATGCAATATTAGATAATCTTAATGATGCGATCCTATGCTAGTTTTTTCCACAGGCGTTCCAGATACAGATGTTAGAAGAGCTCAAAATGCCCTTGCCTTGTTTCATCATAAATTCACTTCTGCTTAGAGGCAATGTTTTCTTTCGCAGGTCAGGTTCTCGGTATTTCTGAAATACATTTGCAGGAAGGAGGTTACAGCTCTCACCGTAGGGAGCAGTCCAGAAGAATCTGCTGAAGAATTTGTGTCCCTATTTTATAAGTGGAAATGCCCTTTTGTCGTGGCAGTCCCCCGGCTAACCCGATGCCCTGTGGGTCTGCAGAAGACAACCCACGACATCTGCGCAGCGTCCGAAGGGTGAAGGCACAAAGGCTGCTCTCGGACCGCAGCAGGACGGGGCCAGGCCAGGGCTCAGCAATTCGGGACCCCCCAGGAGCCAGCACGCAGGACCAGATCTCGCCTGTTTTCTGTAAAGAGTGGCCAAGCTTTTAATTTTGAGATTTGTTCACAGGAAGGAGTGTTTTAAACATTTATTCACAGTACGTAAACAGTGGAACAGAAGCCGTTCTTCATGGCAGAACATGTGATTTCAGTTCAGCATGAAACTAAATAACTGATTTCCAAAATAACACATCCACTAAGGCTTTTTGATACCAACTAGGGTAATTTTTTACTTGCACACGGTTAGGATATAAATCCTAGGCCATATAAATGTTTAAAAGTGATGTCAGCCCAAGGGAGGGCTAGCAAAAGTCTGCTTGGTGACAAGAGATATAACCATAGTGTTCTCAATTTGTTTTATAGCTGCTGTTGAAATGTGTAAGACTTTGTTCAGATCCAATAAACGGAAAGCTACAATGCAGGCTTATGCTATAGTTTCTGAAGATTTACAACTAATGAATATTTTGCCAAAGGTAATTCTTCTAGAAAAAGATTCAGCAGCTTAATGTAGAAAAAAAATAGTAAAATGCTTATTTTTTTATGCTTCAGGAGGTCAAATGTCTGCTGTTATTTGTCTGTATGTGTTGGGGGGCTGTGGGCAGTTTTCAGTTCCTCCTATTTTATTCGGATATGAGACACACAACAAAAAGAGGGAAAATTTAGGCACTGTATATTTTCTGACAAGTTTAGGAGTAACAGATATTATAAATCATTTTCTTAAAAGAAATCTGTTCATATTTCCGTCATCCACGAGACAATCTCTGTGCCGAAATAAGGCCAAAACCTGTCCCTTCCTCCTTCCTTTCAGCAAAGCATAGTGTCAGTTTTACAGAAGAGAAAGCGGAGAGAGAAAAGTTAAATGATTTGCCCAAGGTCACATAAAAAAAGCTGGTAGTGGGATCAGAAATTGAACCTACATTATCTGATTCCCTGAGAGCTTTAGGTACAAATGTGTCCATTTTTCCTATATTTTACTTTTTCCTCCTCTTTTGTGTTTGACATTTCAGGCAGCACATTTCTAGGGCCTTTCTTTGTTAATCCTCAGAAGCTTTACAGAGTCACAATAACAGGACACACACCGTATCAAATATCTGCCGTGTACAAAATAATAGCCATGCTCACACAGAGCCCAGGTTAGGCGAGAATAAATGAGCGCCATGTCTAATGATTAGCTCTTTTCGGCTATTTGATGTAATATATAGCCCAGCTATATGGCTGATGGCTAATGGCTAATCAAGCCATGAAACTTTAAATACAAAGAACAACAATGCACTTTTTTTTTCCCCAAAAAATCTTTACTATTTATTAGAGTGGGTTTTTTCCCCTCTTGCAGCTTTTCAGCAGACAATCAGCTAACTGGATTTGTTAGAAGCAGCCAGTCTCAAACAGCTCACAAACTGCTAAGTATAAAGCAACAGGAAAAGCTCTCAACTACATGAAAAAAGGGTCTCATTTTTAATCTTCTCTTCCTAACCCAACAGGACAAGCAGCGTGGCCGTCTCATTGACCTACGTGTACAAAAGAATGCGAGAGCAGAACTCACTTGTAATTCAGCACAGCAATTAAGGATGCACTTGGCAGCTTCGCTGAACTGGGACTCAGGTATGTGAAGTCCTTCGTGGCTGGGCTGCCCAAATGGTCCTGCCTGTTGCCAGCGAACACAACGAACTGGAAAGGATGAGGTGCATTGCACCCTCGGGCAGGCAGATGCCCCACGTTGCCCAGTCCAGGATGTCCTTCAGTGTAAGACCCCACCTGGGGACCTGCTGCGCCCAGCAGAGAGCATCTGGCCTCCTAATCTCAGTTTCACGTGGCGGGGGCATTGGAACCTGGTCAGAAGCCCAGCCAAAGCAGGACTCCTGTCCGCTCTCACAGGATTCATAAACTCTGTAGCTTTCCTCAGCCAAAGAGGATCTGGGCATCGTATATTTAGCAGGTCTAGTCTAGAAATACAAAACAAAAGCCTCAGAAACAACATTGAAAAGTCATGTGGTATAGGACCGATTCTGGAGTTATCTTCCATGGTTTTGATTTGTTCCTTAAAATTAAAAATCCATAATACCAACTAAAAGAACCATTACTTTACACATTTGTAGATATATTACTTTCAACATGCTTAATAAAATAAAGCCTGCTGTGCAGACCAAACATTTCTTACAGTTGTTTCAGCATATTATATTCCACCTCGGCATAGAGGTTGGTTTCAGTACTTCATCTCCACAGGGCAGTGCTACTTGAACTTGTTATTTATGTATAATTGCAGTTTGCCTGAATTAGACTGTAATTACAGCCTAGATCCCAGAACTCTGCATCCATTTCAACTTTCTGGAATTTTTTATTGTTAAGTTTTAGTTTCTAATTTTTCAGGTTCATTTACTCTGATTAGAAAACCAGATGAAGCTTTCAGAAACTGTGTGTGTGATTTAGGTTGCAATGGAAAAATGTGTCAGCTTTATCAGAAGGTTTTCTTGTATCTTACAACAAAACATGGCAAGCTGATTTCTTTGCTGAATTCTTTCCCTCTCTTTTTAAAACATAAATTGTCTTGGCTTACTTTAATACAGACAGCCAAAGACCTTGTACTTTATATAGGGTGCTTCATCCTTGCGATCTTGGAGCACTTTATAAATAGATAGGAGACATCATGGAAGGAAAAGAGTGCTCAAGGGCAGAATTATCACAGCATGGCTCTTATTAAAGGTAGTAAACCATCCTTTACTTAAAGGGACCATCCCCTACATCTCTTATTTGTTAATAGGGTTACTGCCTCCCCCAATTTACTTCATATGTCATGGCAGTAAGAGGAGGGCTGAATCAATCAGTAAATCTTTTGCACAGCAGAAGAAAATACTGTGACTTGATTAATCTGTTTTTCACGGTAGAATTCCACCTAGAGAGTCTTTTAAAAAAAAAATAACCAGACACCTCTCTTTCCCCACTAAAAATCCCACCACCTCTCAACCAAAGTCTACTCTGAAATACAGCTTCATGACTGAGACTTTACAAGCTGTAGGTCCAGACAGGATTTGGTACCTGATATTTTCTCTATGTTTAGTTAGCAGGTTAAATTAAATTCATACTTCTAGATTGTGAACTTTATCCCAGCCCAAGAAAAATCTAATATTCTACAGTAATGAAGTGAAATCTGATTATTATGTGTTTCACATTCAAAGCATGCTTTGCTGAATAAGTCCTCTGCTGAAAACCAAACTCCTTTCACTAAGAGACAGAGTACTGTGCTGTTCGCCAGCACACACCCATTAAAACAGCTGCAAAGAAATCCTCAAAGATAAGATAGCAGAGGAGTCTTGACATGCACTCTGTAATTACCCTCACTGGAACATGATCTAAATTGCAGCATCAACATCTTCACTCCTACAAAGCTTCACAGGTGGTTCAGTATCCACAGGTAACTAAGACTGTTGCTCATCAAAAATCTACCTATGAGAATCAACGTAAAATCTGCTCTTTAAATAAACCAAGTTCTTTCTATTTAAAAAGTGACTGCTTTCCATAAAACTTAATATCAAATAATAGGCTGTACTCTTAAATTCAGAAATGCTGGTGTGGTTCTTTGTGGGAACGGCAGTTTGGACCACTTGCGTTTCTGGTGCCAGCAGTGTCAGACCTCTCCTGGTGTAGAAGAGCAGGAAGCCAAGAGCTGGAAGGGTGATGGGAAGGGTTTCGTCCCTTATAGAAAGCACGGTCATGGGCTGCCTCTAACTCTCAGAGTATCATGTGGCATTTTCTAATCAAAATTTTCCACTTTTTGATCAAAATGCCTTGTTATGGTTTCAAGGTCAGTATTTTGTGGAGTTTTCTTTCCTTTCCACTCACAGTTTTTATGGTCAAAAGAACAGGAAATGGTAGATGGAACTAACCCGAATGTTCTGCTGCTTATCTTCTGTGCTGAATAATTTTATCAGGATCAGCAAATTTCCATGAAACCCATGTTTATGTTTGCTGTGCTGATGTTAACAAAAACACCGCCCACAAACGGACGCGTGGGTAGAGAAAAGAGGTTTCTGACCTGCACGCAGAGATTGCTTAGCTCAGAGCGGTGACGTTCTTACCGAGAGCCGATCTCAACATTTGCCAGACGTGCCATGTATGAGGAGGCCTTTTGTGGCTTCTGGGGTGCTCTGGAAGATGATGGACGCTCTGTCAAAAGAGAGTTTTCCACCTCCATCTCGGGTAGCTTTGTGCTCAGCACTTCCTTTCTGAAGCAGAGGTTGTGGAGCGGCTGCATGTCTCAGGGTGGTCATCCTTACTCCGTCAGATTTATTATGCTTGCTTGGCCATGGGACACTTCAAACCACTTTTTTTTTTTAATTTCCTTGAAAATCATCTAACCGCAAAAGTCAAGAAAAGAGGTTTTTAAGAAGTCTGAGCAAATTTACCCTCAAGCCACTGCCCTAGCAAGAAAATAAATATTTGTGGCCACATCTGAAAAATGCATGACAGCCCCATAATCTGGTTGCCAAGCCTGAACGGCGGCTTTTTAGCGCTTGGACCCTTTGCTGCCTGTGCTAGCAGCTGACGAGGGCTGTCTCAGAGCAAATATTTGAGGCTTGGCAGGAATACACGTCTCTCCCTTCGCTTGCTGGATGGCATGTTTGCTCTGAATGAGCTCTCGGAGCGCCAGGGTAGTATGCAAACATCTTGGGATAAGATCTCATCCAGGGTCTATACAAGATCCAGACACTACTTCCCTGGATGGTTAAGAAAGTGGGAGGGTGTTTTTCTGGTAGACAAGTTTGTCTAGCTGATATATCTGATTACTAATTCTATTATGAAGATAAACAGACCTGTTCACACTGCAGGGTCTTATTTTAACTATTAGAAGTGAGGAACTCAAATATAGAAGATAAGAGAACAAAGTGAGGGAAAGACAAGGTAATAAATTATAACAAGGACACAATACTGGGTTTTATTAACAGCAATCTCAATTTTTAAAGAAAACAACCAAACCATGTGTGGTCCTGAACTCTAAACAGAGGCACTTATCAAAGGCTGCAGAAGGAATCTCGAGTTCATGTCAGAGCACTTCAGTAACAGTCATCAGTGAAATCTAATCAATAGCTGCCTCTGAGTCAGGCAGGTTAATGACCTGGTCCATCAGCCGTGCAGGGTCTCACGTAGCACCACACGGGTTGGCAAGGGCAGTTGTTGTGTTTGGTGGTTTTTTTAGTAACCCCTATAACTTCCATATTATGAATCCAATTAGCTACACTACTGCATCAAAAGATGTATCATGATTTACACTGACAAATTAAATGAAATGAGATTTTTCAATGGAAATCCTGAGCCATCCTTTTAATACAGCAGAATGCATTACTGTGTTTCAACAATATAGCCTGCTGCAGGATAGTTGATTCACACACACTTCAGCAATACTTGTGCTAAAAGTCAGCAGGCAGACTCAGAAGACTGGTAAAGAAAATTTAAAGGTAAGTTATTTCAAACCCGGCTGGAGGCCCTGTCTTGCAAACATCACGTTTACTTCCAGGCCCTTTTACAGACCTTGCCCACAGGTGGCATGGAGCAGCCTAGACCCACTGACAGAAACAGAGCCGCACAAATGGATTTAGAGCGGAAAGGAGAGGTATTGTTCTTTTGCTAATAAGAAAAAACCCTGGTTAAACCACCAACTCAAGCTTTGGAATTCCACTAGAGTTTTTAATAAGGGCATGTTTGTCCTGTTTGGGGAGCCTGGGATGGTCTCAGCAGGCTGGGGGTCTGTGCAGCCCGTGCTGCAGCGGCCGCAGGAGCAGTTCGGGCACGTTAATGCCGGGCTGCGCCGGGGCTTTTCAGAGGACTAACAAGGCTGACGTCTAGCTCCAGGCCAGCTGGGGCACAGGAAGCCTGGGGATGTTTTCAGAAAACACGGTGTGTGTTAGTGTTAAAATCGCCGTTGTTGTCAGTTGTCTTTGCTAACCTGTCCTTACAAGAGTGTTACGTGTGTTAATAACTTGACCAAATACTACCTAGACCAACAAAAGTATCATGGGATATTACTGTGATGATGGTCCGTTTTTTTATTTTAGGATATGATTAAATTCAACATCTTCAATCGAAATGAGAAAAAGTGCCAATGAAGCTATCGGGTTGGTTAAGATGAGGCTGAAAGCATTAACCTTCAGCTCCGTCCTCCTCACCTAATCCAAGCAACGATGCTACTCAAATCAGTGGTTCAGATCAGGAGAAGGAGAAAAAAGGAGCTGTGTGTCAAACCCTACAGGGACAGAGGTGTGTGATGTTGCAAGCACTGGAGTTTTGCTTCCAGGGTCTCACTGGAGCAATTGTTTTTTAATGCTATATTTCATCACCAGCTTCACTTGAGATTTGAGGTCTGACCAATACTGAACCCTTCTATTTTACTTAGCGGAGTTAAACTTGACAGAGTGAATTCTAACAGGCCCATTAAAAATAGGGAAAAAAGCAGAACTTGAAGTCTCATGACCTTAAACCAAAAAATCTTGTGACACTCAATGGGTGTAGAAAGAATAGTTTGCGGAAACATGTGACTAGGGATAGAACAAAACAAGGAAAAGTGGAAAGGAAGAAAAAGGGAGACAGGCGAGCAGAGAGGCAGGAATTTATTGAGGCGCAGTGGGTAACCCGGCAGTCAGGACACCTGGGCTGGGATGTGGAGTCTGCGTCCTGTCTGCCTCATTCAGAAGCAAAAAAAAAAAACCACCAACCATTCCCACCGGGCACTAATTAGAAGACATCCTCAGATTTCATTTAAGTTTGGTCTTTATTTTCTCCAAAGTGAGCTCAGTACCAGTAATCTGAAAATGGGGAAAAAAAGATTTAGGGTTTTTTTTGCTTGTGAAAGTCCTATGATTTTAATCCAGTCAGTTTTATCTATTTGGCATTTGTGTTAAGTACACTAAGAATTGAGTTAACTACACTAAGAGATATGAGGGTAACACTCATGTTAAACCATCGCATGTACTACCATATGCAAACCAGCAGATTTTGCATTTTGTCAGTGAAATAAGCTCTGTTGATTGCAAGGATTCACCTTCCTCAGACAAATTTAGCTCAGAATATTGCCCAATTTTCAGGCTGTAATTAAAAGCAGGAGCAGCAGGTCTGTGATTTCTAGTTTCATTATAAACAATTTCAGTTGTACCATTTTGAAACAGAAGACAAAGCTACAAAATGTTCTTAATGTGTCATTGCTGGTTTTACTGCTTAAATTTCTATTGCTGTCATTCTCTGTGGTCTGTTCAGAAAATAACTGAAATTATACTTCTTGGAATCCATGAAAATTGTATGTATTTCTTCATAAACACAAACATTTTTTAACACCCAGTGTCTAATTTTATGTTTACTCTCTTTGTTTACTGTAAGTTGTGAAGACACTCCTCCTTTCGCAAATGAAATCATGTTTTTTGCATGTAAGTCACTAAGTTTGATGCTGATATTGGTTCTTACCCAGCTAAGATCTTCCAAATTTTATAACCCTCCCTTATCTTGCCACAAGGTTTTCCATTTGTGATTTCAGTAAGGCGAAAGATCTTTCATGTAGAGAATTCATGCCTGCTGAGGTAGATTCTTCAAGGAACTTGAAGAGTTGAAGAATTGAGAAACAAATCTCCCAGGCTCAGTACTGACCTTTGGGCTTGCAGATGTGGAGCCTTGAATTTATATATTATCAGATTAGGAAAGCAAAGAGTTGGAAAGGAAAGATTTTTATTCTTACTAGTGGTTGAAGCACTGAGACTGTTCCTTGTAAACTGGTAGAGCCTTACCTGCAACAAGCAGGAGTTGAACTCGGGGTGGGCTTAGTATTATTTTTACGTTTTTAAGACTTCACTAAGCCACCAATGGGCAAAGAGGATAAACCTAATCACACTGACCCAGCAAATTAGTAAAATAATCTAAAGTAGGTACTGAAGGTAGATGAAGAATACATAGGTTTTTTTCCTGCAGCTGGGAGCTCTGTCATCTGCTGACCGGCCACTGAGGGCAGGTGAAGAGCAGCAAGTGCTGAAAGCTCCAGGACCATGACCTCAATGGCTTAAAGAGTATGCTGGCCAAAAAGTCTCCAGACTTTGCTGAGGAAAGTGTCTGTATGTAATTTCTTGAAGAATACATACTGCAAATTCAGTTTCTAAGCACGGAGTACGACAAGCTTTCCTTGAAACACTTATTATTACTCATAATACCCACACAAATTGAGTGAAACATGGGGCCTCTTGTTTCCAGTAATACCTATTTAATCATGCCTACCTTTTCCATGTGGCCCATTACACAGCTTTTATTCTTCAGCTGCATAAACTGTGGTAGAAATTTGTTTTCTAAAAGACCTTTTTTCTAAAAACAGAGTTAGCAGCTTTTTGCAGTTTGTCCGTCCATGATTTTGCTTGTGCTTACAATCTGACAAGTAGCTTTCCTTTGCATTATTATCTATCTTTGCTTTTCAGCAGACTGACAAGTATATACTGATGGCAGACCTAGTTTTAAAAAGCTAAATTGTTCCTTTCTTTTCTTTTCATTTTTTGAATCTTCCGTGATCCAAAGTTGTTAGAAATTAAATATATTCTATCTGAAACTATTTTAGTCTCTGTTTTAAGAAGAAAATCAAGAAATTATCTATATGTAACGAAAAAAGGATATGACCAAAGTCTATTAAGACAAAGCCAGGTCACTATGAGTGACTTGCAGGCAAGGCTTGGGAATTAAGTCCCAAGTTTTGAAGCCTGTCCTTTCATTTTAATCAATGAAAATTCAGTGATATATTGGAGGAGTGGCCATGAAAAGTCTGGCCCATGACTTCTGGATACACAATTAAAATGAAGAACTAGTGGGCCAAGAGTAAAGATTCTGTTGATATACCTATGCTGCCTTGCTGTAGGACTGTCAACGCTGCAATGCCTTGGCCGAAGAACAACAGGTAACAAGGTTAAAGAAATATTGCAGTGATCAGGAAAGGAGAAGGTGGCGAGAGGAGGAAGGCAGAGGTAGAAAGCAGGATAATCGAATGTTGCAGACCATTGCTCAGTCATGAGCTCATAGCAGTGACCTTTTGCCTGACAGAGAGGAGTAAAGGTTAAGCACCAACCGTGCCTCAGCCAGCATGGGCTTTTCAGTGTGATGCAGTTGCTAAGCTCTCCACAATAGGCATCCAAATGTATGCATTTAGAAAGCAATGTGAATCATCCTGGAGTAATGATAACTGGAGAGACATAAGGAATAAAACAGTCAAAACTCAGCGAGGCACTCTTAAACTATATTTCCAAGAAAAAAATTCCACCCTCAGGTCTCCAAAATTAGTCACAGAAAAGTGCTGCTTCAGATACAGAGAAATGCTTTGCTTCCTCAGGCCTGCGCAAAGCGGATGCCTGCTGACAAAAATCACTCAGGTTGTGAGAAGACAGATACATTTGACTTTGTACATGAAGAATTTCATGGTTGCATTTGTAAAGTTCATAGTTACTACAAGCTCTGAAGTCATGCTTTCATCCAGTGGAGCTGGATGGCATCATTTATGGTCCAGAGGAAAAGAGGCAGAGAAAACAACTCTCTCTGCACAATGCCTTTTATGTTCAAGCCAGTCTGGGGCTTGAGATAAATCTGCTGTGAATATTTTGTAGATTTTTTTCTGGTAAGACAAGCTGGTCAGTGAGAGACCTTGCTGATCAAGAAAACAATACACAGTTATCTCCCAGCAAGAGTTCAATCAGCTCGGAAATTCACAGCTGGCTTAAAAGGGGGAACATATAAGCAGGAGATAAAGTTCAGCGCAGCAAAGCATATTGAGAGATGAACGGGAAACATAATAGATGCATGAATGACACAAGGAGTTGGAATCTGCTCTGCTGAGCACAGCCAAAGCAGGACACCCTGCGTGATCCAGGGAAGCCAGCTCAGTGCTGCTGTTGAGTTGCACATTTGTTGTATGGTGTAGAATTCACTCCCTGGAAACACTGAAATTCAGGACATTCTCCAGTCAAGGGGCCTTGGGATTAATGGTTTTGGCCATGTTTCTCCGGAGTAACTGAGATATGAGAAGATGATGCAAATGGCAAGCATTAAAAAAAAAAAAAAACCTTGCCATTTCCCTCCTCTTACTTGGGTTTTCATGCTGAACAGGAGCTGTTAAAAGCTGTGGAAGTCCTACAGGAAAGCTGAGAAAAAGCAATATCCTATAGCAGAAAGGAAGATGCACTCACTGTTTTTGCCACCTTCCTCTCCAGATAAGCTGGGTGGAACCACAACCTTCTAAGGTCTAACAAAGGAGAGGTATGGAGGAAAGATCTTTGAAAAGTAATTTTAAGTAATATCATTACAAATGCATCTGTTGAAACCAGTGTGCAACATCCATGGTGAATTTATTTTGCTGAATTTGCCCAGTAGGATAATCCTAGTCATGATGAAACTTCTGTGATGAAAGTATTTTTGGTACCTGAGAATATTTACTTTTTTCCCCTCATGGAAAAAAGTTAATAGAGTCCCGTAAACCTGTGACAAATTTACTTTATCAGCTCATCAGGAAAGGAGTACAGCCAAAAAGTGAAAAACAAAATGATAGAAGATGTCAGGCTTGTAGCCCAGATGACCTGGTACTCCTATGGAGTAGTTTCAGCACTGCTCACAAGGAGTGCCATCCATGGAAAGGGAATTACTACTTTCTCAGCTAAATATGACAGTATAATGAGCATTTTACAGATTAAAGAGGAAGGATCAGAATAAAACTGAGTTCAGATGTTAGACATGCACTTTTAGGGCTGTGCAGCAGGACAGTGACATTCAGCAGTATTCTCTGAGGACATAGACCTCAGAGAAAACAAGTAAGTGCATTGAGATGAGTTTGAAGGATGCTAACAGCAGAACTATTTGTTTGTTTGCATACCAAAGTCCAGGGATTTCATCTAATAGTTCCTGCAGGTGGTGTGTAGATCCTAAAGGCATGAGAAAAGACGTAAGAGCTGTGGCTCTAAATATAAACAACACATGCAGATTCAACCTTCCTGCTCACTAGAAAAAATAGGGAAAAGTTCCCAAATCCTTAGACTGGTTATAGTATTTAGGACCATTCTGTTAAACCTGGTGCTGTTTTTACGATTTTATTAGGGTGGAAATACCAACGGAATCACTCATGATGCCTGTGTTTGTCTAAAAGAACTGTTGCACACCATTTCAGTTCTTTTAATCATGACCCTGCACACTGATGAGGCATTAGGCATAGAAAGGCAACTGCGTATTCATTCACCACAGCTAAGGAAGCTGGCAACAGTGGTGCCCGTATATGCTCAGCAAAAAGTGGGCGTCTACCCCCTTTTGAAAATGTTTGAATTCTGGTGTTTCCTGTACCCAGCTAAATATTTCCAGGAAACTCGTGGGAACGCTAGAGACACCCACGCTCCTGTTGAATTTGGTAAAAACCAGCAGATCAAAAAATATTTGGGAAAAAGTAAAGGGGGAAAGGCAGATCATACAAACAAACTGAATAATCACACGACACCTACTACTTAGAAAAACAAGTAAAAAAATGTAAATCCGCAGTCTCAGTCCTCACCACCATGCCATTCAGTGTTGATTGCCCTGTTTTCCAATGCTCATTAACATTAAGAACAGGATTTACAGTCCTAAGGGGTATTCTTAACTTTCCCTAAACTTTGCTACATCCAGCTTCCCCTCCTTATAGAAGTTTAATAGTGTTTTTCCCAGCTTTCTAGCACTTTGAAATGCTTCCTAATTCCACAGAACAACTGCTGAATAATCCCTCCACTGCCACACGTGGTCTGCTGAGCATCAAGCGAGAAAAAACAAAATGAAAACATGCAAAGGGAAAAAGGTAGGAAAAGAAAGGAAAAGGAGAATGTAAAAAAAAGACTGATAGAGGAGAATGGGGTGAAAGAGTGGACAGAATTACAGTATTTGGACTGTGTCAGAACTGTCTTAGGCTGCCAGAAGAAAAAAAAAGGGGATGATGTTTTCAAGTAATTTCTAAGTATATGCCCATGTGAAAGCTGGGAATCAATGTAAAAATTCTCAGTGTTTTGTGGCTTAGGTCTTGAGAACTTATTCCTCCTCCAGAGCAACTTCTAGTAGACCACGAGTAAGTGGTACACTTCTGCTAAAACAAATATATATTGTGTACCTCATACTTGCTCATAACAAGCAATACCAGAAAGTGAGGAGATCAAATGGCCGGGATGCAGATGTAGCAGCTTGGGTTCAACAGGCAGAGCAGAGACCGAGTGTCTGGAAATCTTTTGGATTGTTTGTTTGTTTTTTTACTTTATTAGAGATGTTCTGTGAATCTTTAGCAATTCATTAGGGACATTGGTTTTAATTGAGATGTTTATAAAATTAAAGAAAACAATATTTTCTACATGTAAAATCTAATTCTATTATAAAATGAGTGGAGGAACATGGTCACTTCCCTATTGAACTGTGCTGGAGTGTTCCATGTGCAAATCCTTCAGGTTTTCAGAACATGAGATAAAATTCAAAGCAAAGTCAAGAAACTTACTCTATTTTGGGTTATCCAACTACACCCTGACTTTAAACCATTAACCCTTCATTCCTCTTTTTTTCTTTTTTTTTTTAAACTCGGGGAGGGGCGGGGAATAGACAAGCAATCAACAGAGAACTGTCTATTTGTCGGTATGACCAGAACTGATCTGGCTAAAAATTAACCTAATCAAAAGTAAACTGCAATACACTGACTGCAGGAACTTCAGTACTGTGATAATGGATCCAGTAAGGAGAGTGTATGGAAGTTGTGGCCAACCTCTAAATGAAACGGAAATTAACTTCATATGGATTAATGTACAGTGCAGCTAAACCTTCAGGTTATCTACTTCCACCTCCAAACACGCGGCCTAACATAAGCAGCTTGGGCTTTCTCTTTCATAAGCTCCAAATCTTAGCCTCAGCTGTCCCGTCTAGCAGGGAGGAACAGGAGGAATGTTCATTTATATGGTCTGAGAGATCCTATTAGCAAAGAGAGGGATGGATCTGTGCCTGCTTTAAAGCCTGATCTCACCCTGTGACTGACATTATTCTCCTCGAAACCAAGGTCAACTTAACCCTCTTTGTGCATAAGCCTTCAAACGCCATGGACCTGGAACAGACAAAAAGGGTGGAAATCAGCTCAGCTTTTAGCATATATCAGACTAAGAAATATATACAAATTTCGATAAGGATTATTCTGTCTAGCAAAAATGAAAATTTAGAATTTAAGCACAGGTCCAAATAAATAAAAATAGCACACTGCAAACCATCTTTGTGCAGCAAAACCTCTCAAGTTTCTACATTTTACCATCCCCAGCAATGAAACGTCCACTCGGTTGTTGCAACAAGTACACAGCGATCTTAGCCAGAGACGCTGGCATCTTAGAAATATTAACGTAACTTATCAGCAAAGCAGAAGTTGATGGGAAATACATGCTTCATAGATACCGACAGCAGTATCTTTGTTCTCTTCTGTGAGAAATACCTTGGTTGAAAGAACATGTTTGCAGGTTTGCATTAGTAGAACCCTAGTGACTGTGGAAACACACAAGCAGCCATTCGGTACCATGCAAAGGTTTGCTCAGGATAGATACCGCAGCATCATTCGTGTATCTGGGGGAGAAGTGGGGGGATGGAGAAGGACAATTTAGGCTACCACAAAAAATACTATCACGCTTTGTCAATGCTGCAGGTTTTCCTATCTGTAGGAAGCAGGAAAAGAACAAGGTGCCAATATAGAATCTAAATATGAGCTTGAGTTTAATTTTCACTGAAAACAGTGTCATATTCCAACAGCTACATGTCTTTAACCAACAATAATACAGTATGCTCCAGGCAACTCATGGGTCTGTAACAGTTTATGTCTGCTAAAACATTAGCCTTTGAGTCTCAGACCTCATTCTGGTGGTTATATACATATCACTCTGACACCCCATTCCCAAATGTTAATTATTCTGGTCTTGTCATTTTTATACCACATGCACCAATTCTTTACACATTTTACACCTTGCCTGCACAGTGGAGGCTAGAGACTTTGTAGGGGAGAATAGAGAGATATTTCTTTGATTTTTTTTCTGTATTTAGTGAAATACATAAATGCAAAAAGAATTGAGTCCTACTCCAGCTTCCATCTGCAGACATTAACCTCACTGCTTTGTCTCTCTTGACTCAGAAGTTGCTTTATATGCACTGATATATTTTTCCAAGCCTATTTTAAAAAAAGAAAAAATAGCTGAGCCATGATGAAAACTGGGAAATTTGTTGGCATTGGGAACTTCTGTTTACCAAGAAGAAGAAGAACTATAACTATGTGTCTCATGGGACTTCAAAGCCAGTCAGCCACATTAGAGAAAGGAAGGTCACATTCAAGTATTTCCCATGTAGAAATCCCTGCACAGAAGCAAATTAGAATCAATCCAAAATTTTGACATTTCATCCTCTTTCAACTGTGGGATGAGAGGTTGTCCTGAAGCATTAACAATAAGCAGGGAGTAACTAAGCAGCCTGGCTCCTGCAGGATCAGGGAGCATTTACCCCAGGCAGTAGTTTCAGCTGGTGTCACTCCCCATCCCAGGGGAAGAAGGAGCTGCCCGTGAAAGGCAGGCGCTTTGGCAAAAAAATATTTGGAAGTGCACTAAATCCAGAAATCGATTTCTGCTACATGTCCCAAGTGCCTCGCCATATGTAGGACGAGCAGCGTGATGATCTAGTTAGTGCATCGTGCATTCCTTTTAATTAAGATGCTGTATTTTTTAGCAGCATGGGAGGAAGAAAAGAGGGCAGGAAAGGGCAAGAATCTGCAAATGGTGCCCTCAGTTTTATTTGCCAGCATCTTCCTGATTCGGTTTGTTGGCTTTGGCTCCGTGCCACAGGTTGGCCAACTGTCAAGGCTTTGGAAATGCATTAAACCAGAAATCTAGATGGTAATTATAATTAATATGAAAATGTATCTAGCTAAAATAATACAGGGCTAGACCCTGCAGCCATGACTGTTCTGTGTAAAAATTGTCTGTAACACTGGCAGAAATCCTAAAAAAAGAGTCAGGTTTTTACCATGCTGAAATCAATGGGACAGAAGCGATGCATTTTGGAACAATACAATATAAAAAGTTGAGAGTGGAGGGTAAACACGATGACAAATAATTCCCTAATATCTTTGCGGTCATTAATGAATGATCAGTAGCAGATGTGCTCATACTCACATGTTTAGATAGGTTCCAGAAGTTAGTGAGAACATGGATTACTTCAGTTAGTAAGTAATTGCTGAGCTGCGGTGCACCACATTTCCTCCATTTAGCTTCTACTCATTTCAAGTACCCAGTTTTAAAATCAATATACAGCAATCTGGTTTATGTTTCACTGTGCTTGTGATACTTGTTTGCTGCTGGTGAGTTACTTAATGCTCCTGATTCTGTCCTTGACGCCATCATTTATCACAGAATCACACTGAATCACTAGGTTGGAAAGGACCTTCAAGATTATCAAGTCCAACCATTAATCCAGCGCCACCGTTTCCCCTAAACCATGTCCTGAAGCGCGACATCCACACGTTTTTTGAACACTTCCAGAGATGGTGACTCCACCACCTCCCTGGGCAGGCTGTTCCAATGCTTGACCACCCTCTCGGTGAAGAAATTTTTCCTAATATCCAATCTAAACCTCCCCTGCCGCAACTTGAGGCCATTTCCTCTTGTCCTATCACTAGTTACTTGGGAGAAGAGACCAACACCCTCGTCGCCACAACCCCCTTTCAGGTAGTTGTAGAGAGCAATAAGGTCTCCCCTCAGCCTCCTCTTCTCCAGACTGAACAACCCCAGTTCCCTCAGCCGCTCCTCATAAGACTTGTGCTCCAGACCCCTCACCAGCTTCATTGCCCTTCTCTGGACATGCTCCAGCACCTCAATGTCCTTCTTGTAGTGAGGGGCCCAAAACTGAACACAGGATTCAAGGTGTGGCCTCACCAGTGCCGAGTACAGGGGCACAACCACCTCCCTGCTCCTGCTGGCCACACTATTGCTGATACAGGCCAGGATGCTGGTGGTCGCCTTGGCCACCTGGGCACACTGCCGGCTCATATTCAGCCGGCTGTCAACCAGCACCCCCAGATCCCTTTCCACCAGGCAGCTCTCCAGCCACTCCTCCCCCAGCCTGTAGCGTTGCATGGGGTTGTTGTGACCAAAGTGCAGGACTCTGCACTTGGCCTTATTAAACCTCATACAGTTGACCTCTGCCCATCGATCCAGCCTGTCCAGATCCCTCTGCAGAGCCCTCCTGCCCTCCAGCAGATCAACACTCCCACCCAACTTGGGGTCGTCTGCAAATTTACTGAGGGAGCACTCGATTCCCTCATCTAGATCATCTATAAAGATATTCAGCAAGACCGGCCCCAGAACCGAGCTCTGGGGAACACCGCTTGTGACCGGCCGCCAGCCGGATTTAACGCCGTTCACCACAACTCTCTGGGCTCGGCCAGCCAGCCAGTATGCCATCACATAAATGATCCCTGCCTTGCAACACTGAAAATGTGACGAAAAAACATAAATGATTTAAGCTTATTATTAGAGGACAGTTAGTTGTTGGGAGGGGTTACATTTCTCAGGCAAGAAACACAAGTGGCGTGGCGTGTAAAGCAGCAGATCTTGCAGCACAGCCCCTGCTCTGACGTGCGGTGGGAGAGCTCCACCTTAGCACCATGTTAGTGCTGCTGTGAACTCCACACATAAATGCCCCGTACCATCTCCAGCTTAGATACCCTCCCGGTCACGGCAGAAGCTTTTAGCTCCTAACACAAAGACCTTGTGAGTCCAGCTACAGGCCCTTAGTGTGCTCAGTGTCCAATGGCACTGACAGTATTTCAAGAGAAAGAAACCCAGAAATACCGTTCCTCTGCTGAACCAAAGCCAACAGCTCAAGGGCAGTGTTGCTACCTGGTTGTACATATACGAAGTTGAAGTTGTTTTCTGTAGGCAAACATAGTTTCAAGGTATTTAGGCCTACATTCATTTCTAAATTCAGGATAAAAGAACTAGTTTGTTCTAGCTACACTAGACTGGGGTAGCAATTAATTATTTAAGTTGATTATTCTTAAAATTTCTCATCAGGTTATTTTTGAACATAGATATAACAGTTTTTAAAAGTCTGATTTACAAAAAAAGGTTCAATAATGCCTAGTCCGGAAAGCTTATCTTACTTTACATTAATACTGGAAGCAAAATTCAGATACTGAACTTAGTAATATTTTTATATTACACTTATTCACAAGCATTTTTAAATTACCTTTAAAAATAAATTATCCGTTTCTATTTTGCTTACCAACAACCAACTGAAGAAGACACATCGGGGCAAAGGAACTTCTCAATAATTATCAAATAATTTACAACCAAATAAATTTGTAGACAGCACCAATTTAATAACCAACCAAGAGGTGACAGTACAAAAAGATTTGTGGAGGTAACCTCATACCTGAAAATGGTCAATGACATATTAAATTAAAGACGTCTCTCTTGTGGAAGCCAACTAAAAGCCTAAGGAAAGGATTTATTAACTCATTTGTCATTAAGCCCAGCATTTTCTCAATGCTCTAGAATTACTGGAAAGTTCATACAGCCAAACATGAAAGGGGTCAAAGTATTCCAGTCTTGTAAGTGAGGTTATGACCATCCTCCTCCTTTTGCAGACAGGTGCCCTAAGAATTAGGTTTCCTATGATCCCTTCTGCTGTCTCAGCCCTACAAACACTTAAAAATTACAGCAAAAATACTATTGACTGCAGAATTTATCACCAGCACACTAGCAGTATTTGTCATTACAAGAAGACAGACATATACATTCCCAAATTGTGAGTAACTTGGGAATATGAGCGGTCTGACACAGCTTCCATTATAGTGACTGGCAACAGCTTTAATAACTAACTATGCAGGGGGGAAAAATAAGCTGTCTGATGAGCTGGTATAGTATTTGACAATATTTCCATTTTTAGTTTGTGACAAAGCATAAAAATGTCAATAAAATTCAAGGCCAAAGTGATCTTGATATAGAATAACATAACTCTTACTGATTTTGTCAGTTTTGTCAGCATGTACTAAAACTCAGACCGGTGCAAATTGCGTATATCCAGATTTCTCCGTTGTAAAATTATTGCGTATTTCATTATTAACATATTTTTTACTGAAACCTATTATGCTACAGGAGATCCTTATTTGCAAAAATGGGCAATTGATTTGAGTGAGAGTGTTTGCACGTGTGATGGCTTTTTGGTCTGGGTCTGCACCATGGAACAAATAGAGGCACCTTCTGGAAATGCCCTTGCCAGATGCCTGGTACATTTTTTTCGGCACTTTCAGAAAGTGCCTTTAAGTAAGTTGAGTGCACATCCCTTTTTGAAACCTTCTCTCGCTCATGCTGTACCTGAGGAAGGCTGGACAGCCACAGGGTCACAGAGGTGGGAGTTTGGAGGGCTGAACGCAGCCGGTGGCCCCAGAGGAAGCAGAGGGCACGGCTGGAGCCGGGGAATGCGCTGCCTCTGCACGGTGCGGAGTGAGCCTGGCACCTCGGAGCGGGAGCTCCTGCGAAGGTGTGGTCAGATCCTTGCCGGTCTGAAACTCATGCACTGTAGCATGACCTAAAGCCAACTGAAAATAGAGACTTTAAAGTGCGTCCTTTGGTCGAAATGTAAGGGCTTATAATGCAATTTTAACCAAATTTCCTTTGTTTCATATATAAACAACAGTTGCTAAATAAACTGACCCTTCTAAGAACTATTTGTTTCCAAGTCTCCCAGTTTAGAATTAATCTTTCTGGGAAATAGTTTTAATGTCACAGCCAATACATTTTTGCCCCATGATACTTATTTTGCAAAATGAAAACCAACAGTTACAGCTTTAAGAGGCAACGAGCACAGCAACTACTTAACAATTTGTTCTTGGCAGGACCTGACCATGTCCCAATACCCTACAGATTAATGTTTGTATAAAGGAAAAATGCAGTATTCAGCAGGGAAAAAGATTATTGCTGGCTGGAGTGCAAAGCAGAACATTGCTTCCTCTGTTCACTTCTAGCACGGTATCTCTCCTCGAAACTCGGCTATCCCACCTCTTCAAGAAACCTGCATCGCGGGCACCTCTGCGAACAGCAGATATGCCAAACGCTGTCTGGGAAAACACTTTGTAGGAGGGATTTTGCACAGTTTTACTTGCAAACTATATTACAGGCTCCCTGTGTAGGACAGAGGATGATGCACATCTTTGCTTTCTACCAGCTCAGCTCCCTCAACCATTGCTTCAGGACTTTGACCATTTCCACGTGCAGGATCTCAGAGCCAAAGCAAGCATGGATAAGTGAGGTTTTCACGCTCTGCCAAGTTTGACAGTGTGTCTTTTCTCCATGGGAAGAATGACAGCAATTCACAGAAGAGACAAATGGACTTAAGAAGGACCACCTGGATCTGGTCCCACGTGTCTGTGCTGCCAGACAGTCCATGTCAGTGGCTCTCCAACATCTCTCCTCCCCAGCTGGGGCACCACAGCCCGATGCAAATCCCATTACATGGCAGGAGGGTGTATAAAGGGTGAGAGACTTCGTCTCTGCACCAGAGCACAAGGTACCAGACAGAAATTCATTAGGTCTACTCCGCTGCAGTGCAGTGCAGGTGGTGGACCACAAGCAGTCCTCTTATAACTTTGCAAATTACCTTGATCCAGGGTCATAGTGTGGGAACTATTGTTCAAGATAGTAAGCAACAAAATAGTAGGTTAAAAAAAAAAGAAAAAAAAATCTCATTCCACATATAATACATACAACATCACCTTCTGCTACACTGCTGCCCCAGCAGACAATGTTGATCTTATGGCTCCCTCTGGGGAAATTAAATCAATTTATTCATCAATACACAGCAGGTTTTTTCAGAGGTTAAAATTTGTTACAAATTTTTCATTAGTTTACATTCATACAGAGAGAAAGAAGAAAAGATCCTTTTCCAGTTGTACTTCAACTTACATAGAAAGGAAACCAAGGACATTTTAATGTGTTTCTGGATTTATTTACATTTTAAACTTCACCCAGAGTGATGTTTCCATGACCCTGCTACTTCAGACCTCCCTAGAATGATGCACCACAGACCACTAACCCCTGCAATGGAAACGCTGAGTTCATGGAGATGGACCAAAGCAGTGTTAGCCCTTTGCTGATCAGATAACCAAAGAGAAAAATTCTGAGGCAGAATTACGTAGATGGATAAAATGCCAAGTAGGGAATACACAGAAAGATCTGGAAGTGTTTAGATTAGGACAGATTGACTTTGTCTACAGGATAAGGTAAAGCAATTACAGCCAAGGTTTTAAATCTGTTCACAGGCTATTTACTATTGATTACAGGAAAATCAAACTGGACCTTGGACACACTGACAGTGAGAGTGACAAGAGACAGGTAATTCTGTGAGCTGCTCATTTAACATAGGGAGACTTGCCACATCAGTATCAAAACTGCCTCATTTTTCAAACTACAGGGTTGTCTCTGCTTAATATGCTTGATATTGATAAAATGGTTACTGTTCATACACACTTGCAGTACCTACAGGAATGGGGTCAGGAACAAGACCCACTAAGAGTACAGCTAAGGTTAGTTAAGCCTGAAGGTTATTGTCCTCTCAGAGTGAGAAATATCTGACAGTATCTATCTTCAATAGAACTGGATTTTTTTTAATACTAAACATGAACCAGCAGTACCAAAACTATATTGAATAGAAATAACCCACTCTTTAAAACCAGCAGCACTATCATATTTTTAAAGGGGAATGTGACCTCTGTCTACACTGTGCTAGAAAGGGCTGTTAGGATGGCAAGGATGGATTTTCTACAGCCTTCAGGCTACCATCCATGCTGCAGTTTGTGTCCATCATCCAGCAGTAAGAAATATCGAGAGGAATTAATAATGAAGTAGAGGGCTGTGGCTGCCCTTAGGCCTTCCAGGAAATGTGCTCAGGAGCAGCATTTGCATTGAAGCTCTCAATATATTTTGGATGTACTTCATGAAAGGTCTACAAGTCCATGCCAGAGAGATAGCAATGCCTCTTCCTACTTCATTTTGGGGCAGTCATTGCCTATGAAGGATGTCAGCAGGGCATAATTCTGCATAGCAGAAGATCATAGGACACCTAGATCTTCTCTGATTTCTAATGTTTTCCACTTTTAATAATGCCAGAAAATCCCTAAAAGACTTAGTTAAAAGGGTTTTAATTTTTCTGCTTCTACAGAGATATTAAAAACCCCATGGCCCTTACAAAGAATAAGGGAAGATCTGTGCATAACTGTGGTAATACCACTGAAATCAGTGAAGTTGACCTGTGTTTGTAGACCATGTTCCTTCTGTTTTGCAGTATCGCCAATTAAAAACCCTTGGCTAAACTTAATGAATCTCCTTCTTAATTCTAGAAATACAAGACTTAACTGACTCAGGAAAAAATATCATGAAGAATCCTATTTTACAACAGAATCTTTAATGCTTCTTTAATAAGGAAATTTATTGCAGTTTGTGGTTTTCATTTCCTCAAAAAACCCCAGCAGAACAGATCTTCTCAATCAAATGCGTTATTGGCCCTGCTCCACCTTCCCATTAACTGCGAAGCATAAGCTAGCACTGAAAAATAAACTTGATTTACTTTAAGTAGAAAGAGACCAGAAAATAAAAGTAGCTGAAATAGGTCAGGTGCTGAAAAAGAAGGCTGCAAAGTTGAATTTAATCCTGAGTAAGTGATCTGGAGCACAGCTAGTGCATGTTCCTAAATACTGCAGTGCTTGCTGTGCAAAGGCTTTTTGCTCCTCGTTTAATGCATGTGAGACCTTCCCTGATGGGCTCTCCTAAGCCTCGAGTGCTGTGCTTTGGATTTAGTGCTCCAAACAGTTTGAAGAAAAATGCCATGCCCCTAAGAGTGTTAATTATAAGGTTCTCAGAAGTTAATTGATTACAATCTCCCCTTATTCATTATCTAAGGCATTACACCTGTAGCTCCAACAAGTATTTATGAGACTATTCAACAGATCGCTGCCTATGCCAAACTCCAGACAAGATCTGCCTGTACCAGAAAGTACGAATGCAACGCACTATAAAACTACCACAAGCAGACAGCTGCTAACTTCTCAACGAGCTGAGGACAAACAGAGCTCGAAGGACAGCAAAGTCCAGCTTGTGCAGAGAAAGGTGGAGGCAAGTTCAAGGGTGTAGACTTTGAAAGGCTATGGTGAGCCAGGCACATTCTCTTCCCCACCAGCAGGATTAAAACTGCAGAAAGCAACCAGGGTGCAAGGAAAAGATGAAAACAAGATTATGCAACATATTCTAGGTGGACACCGCATGACACATGATGCAAAATAGCCTTATGTTTATGAATATTGAAGAGACACAGCTAATAAACGCCTCTGAGGTGCTAGGTGTATCAGCTTGGCCACGGCACAGGCATGAAATGCGGTCAACAGACTTTTTCCAAGAAAGAGTCCAGACAACACACGGCCCCTATATGAAGCGTAAATGTATCTGAAAAGATTGCCACTCCTCTTTGGTCTGCTGACACTGCTACAGCCACTGGAGGTGCCAGAGTAGTAGCCATACGGAAACAGGAGGGAAATTAATCTGCCTGAACCACTTAACAAACATATGCTTGGACAGATAAGCTTTATTTAGGGCTTTGAAGACCTACAATGAGCATCCAAATCAAAGACAGCTAGTACAAGCAGGGGAGCAGAAGGTTATTGACTGAGACGAGCAGCGCTTGACAAGCAGGGAGCCGAAAGCTGCAGCAGCCGCCGTTTCAAAATGGGTTTTATCAAGACGTTACAAGATTCACTCCTGCACAGGCAGTACAAGTGCACACAAGAGAGACACATGCTTTTGGGATTCGCTGTTTGAATTAACACAGTGTTTTCCACTTTCGGTGAGACACAAGATATGCAGGAAGCGGGAACGGCAACACCTCTTGCATCCTGAGGAGTTCTCGTAAAGCCCACTGAAGTCAGCTGAAGAGAACGGGGAGCAACGTGCCTCCCTGGCCTTTCCTGCCCCACAAACTTCAACCTCCTCAGCTCCGGCAGAGCTAGCAAAAGACGGGCAATAGCAACACAGCCTGAACCACTGGGGATTTCTGTGGTTTTCTCGTTATTATTTGTGTTATCCTGTGGCTGTTTTCATGCATCCTTAAAGACAGCATGGAGGTTTGCCTGATTACCAGTCGCCAAACTTTTGTTGACTCAAAAAGGGACAAGTTCCAACCTGAGACAGAAAAACAACCAAAATATGAGGGGAAAAGACATAAATATAGCAGAAAAAAGGAAGAATAATCACATCCTAATTTTAAGTTGCAGTTTTTACCATACCCACTACTCATCCTTCCTCCCTGTGTTTGTTGAGCAATGCAACTACATCATGCATCTAAGTTTATAGAAGACCCTTCCTATGGCAAATAGAGTGGTAATTTATCTATGCAAATTTAGAGTGAACAATTAGAAAGATACTGTAGCTGTTATTTGTAATAGGAGTCTTCATAGGGAAAAATTACCACAATTTTAAAGGAAAAAATGAGTAACTTGTGGCAGCCTGAGGGCAGGAGGAACTGACACAATGTTATTGCACGCTTTATGCCCATGCAATATTAATGCAATTGCCATGACAACTGTGACATCCTCTGAAATTATACACCTTTACAATTACAGAATGTCTTCTGAAGGAAAAACACATCTGCAGCTTGCAGGAAGGCTGCTGTAATCTAAAATCTATCTCCTCTTTTTATAAGCATTCAAACATTTCTTCAACAACTCTTTCTTCTAAAGGCTATCATGACAAATTAGTTTCCAATTTGTGTCTGACTTAAGCTTAGCTATGACTGTCTTTTTTTTTCTGTAGTGAAAAACAAATGTATGTTTTAAATTTTCACGATTATTGTTTAAAGTCAACAAGTCATACAAGAAAAAAACAAAAAGTCTGCACAAAGCAGATGACTAGAGTCTTATAAAAATGGAAAGGTTCAACATGTCAAAAGCAATCATGGCTACATCCCCCAGCCACCATGCTTAATCAGGAGCTAAGGCAAGATGCATCATTTACATTTCTATAGTGTTAGTACAGTGTTTTCAGTGAAGAAATTATCTGAATCACACTGAGAATAATATGGGAAACTATGTAATCTGGGGGCCTGAATAGCAGCCATAAAGTAATTGCTCAGTAAAGTAATATAAAGGCCACCAGACACCATGTCATGACAATGTTATCCTTTTCATAATGTATTCAGAAAAATCAAAATGACATAAGCAGGCTTTAGTAACGATGTCTCACTTCTAGCAAAATGCCTCATGTGGATTACATACACTGCAGTCCTCTTCTTTTTATAGTCTCATTACAATTCCTTTCAAATTGAAACCAGGCTATGATTCAAATGCCCATTCCTCCACTCATTTCAGTATGAAGTGAAAGCATCCAGTACCTCAGGTTTATTAGAAAGAAAACAAAGACTTATGAAACAAGAAATAGTGAAAACAAAGTGCTACATGTCCTGTCCCCAGCAGAAACTGGGGTGGAGGTTCAAGGTAGCAGCTACTTTAATTGTGCTGTTCCTGAGGGAGGACACTCTGGATGGTGTTGGAGGACTCGCTTTGTGCAGTGGCTGAAAGTCCTCATCCAACAAAAATACATTACAAACATTCAAGAGTTTCAGTGTCCCCATTTATTTTCATAAAAAGCTGCAGATACAGAAGAAATAAGACAAAGGGAGGACTCCTTTATCCATTAAAATCAAGTTCAAAAGCCCAAATGCTACCACTGGGTTACAAACTGGTTTTAGACTCTTCTCTAGTATCTATCTTCACCATGTCCTGGTTGGACACCTTCATGGATCTTCAACTTTATTCCCACTTGTTTAGCCTTACAAACCACTCCAGCACAAATGCAGCATATTCAGAACTTACACTGAAACGCACTGAGGTAAGTCACAAGATACCCACTCCAATACACCGGCAGAATAATCCTGCACTGGTTTATCTTCCTTACAGCCCAAGCAGATGGCAGGAGCACGGCTCTGGTGGTCAGGGGATGCTCTGCCTCCAGAGCCACTCCCAGGCGGAGGGGGAGAAGGGTGCTCTGGTGCCAGCACGAAGAAGGGTGGCTGGTCCTGACCAAAGTGTTCAGCAATTAGAAGGCTAGGACACCGATCTCAGTCATGGACACAGCTGCTAATAAAAACCATCTGGCATCCTCACTGTTTTACCCAACTGAGATATTGGCTCCATCATGTGCCTGTCTTGTGAACGAAGTTAAAACCAGATGAGACAGGCTCTGCGCAACTGTGCGACCCCAGTTAGGGGAATACAGAAAACACTGCCTTTCGGTGAACTCCTACTCTCATCAGGCTTATAGCAGATGTGAAATTGGACCAGTGACACACATTCTTGAACATGACTTCAGTCTTTTCCTGACAGTGGCTGACTAATGCGATATGTGTTAAGAGGTGCTAAGGAAAGAGGGAGAGCCCCGGAGAGACATACTCGCTGTATTGCTCAAACCTCTGTATGCTTTGCCACAGTAAGAGTAACACCACAGCATGGGTGATCAAATATGATCTAAGTATAAAGATAGACAACAGTCTTCCACTTTCCGATAAAAAAATTATAAAACCAGCATAACTAACAAAGAAATATAGAACAGACCGAATGCTTCTCGCTAGAAACCCACCCGCCAAAGATTATTAAAAAACCCAAACGTCACAGTAAACTAAATCTTTAAATCCTTAGGACACATTTTATCCTACGTTTGGTTAAAATATTAAATATGTGTATATGTTAAAAGAGCATGGAGCAGTTGTGTAACAGCTTTCTTTGGAAAATACTACAGTCAGTCAAACATCAGACTTATGCAAATCTCAGTTCCAGTGACACCATGATTTTATTTCTATCTTCTGTAATTATGCTGGCAGGAATCATTAAGCCACCCACTGCAATAAATATTAGACCATTTTGTTTCATAGCTGTTTCCTGGATATACATTTATGTACCTTCACTAAAATGAAACCTTTCCTGAGCAGAGGAGAAGAAATGGAAGGTACTTTTAGGGCAAATTTCAGCCAAACCTGCTCAAACTGGTAGGATCGTCTAAGGCAAACATTGTTAAATCTTCACCTCTGTATGGAGCAAGTCAGGCTACAGCCGCATCTGAAGGACCGAGAGATCGCAGCAGGCGACCCCCTAACTCACAGCTCCCCGGCAGAGCTCAGACCCCGCTCCTGGAAGCCTGACAAACAGCAGCTTCAATCACTACACCATGCCTCTCCAACTTACAGTTTACCCTAGAACTTTTATTATCATTATCGTCATCATCATCACAACACCAAGAAACTCCATGAAGAACACTACTTTGAAAACATAAAACAAGATGCACCATAACCTTGAATAAATTCTGTAGCCTCAGCACAAAGCAAGAATCAGGAGTTTACACACACACTGGTGTAAAAGAGCAGTGAAACAATACTGGTCAGCGCGCCTAGCAAGGAGCCCAGCATACCAGTTGGGCTAACTATTATAAATTAAGCCGATGGAGCTACGCTGATTTACTGAGAAAACATCCTGTCAAGTTTGTATTATACTTAACTGCTTCTTCATATTTAATTGTAAAAATCTTAAAGCAACACAAAAGCCTACAGCAACAAAGTCGGCGCCTGCTGCGCACCAGCTGTCTGCGTGACGAGCATGACGGACAGCCCCCGCCTTTGGGGGGTCTAAGGACTAAAGCAGTCCCTCAGCAGCTAAAAATACTGGCTTCTTCATGCATTACAACCTTTGTTGCAAGAGTACTTTCCCACTGTGCCCATTTCCATCGTTGGGAAATAATTATTGTCATCAGGACTGATCCTCTTTTCATTTACTTCAGTGGGAGGAAAAACACCATGAGAAAGAAATTACGGGGCTGGAATTTTAATCCTAATGCGTCTTTCGGGAAGACTGAAGCACAGACCCCCCGACCTCCCCAGCGCTGCCCACGGGGTGGGGTTCGCCAGCCCCAGGGTTTGCTCCGGGACCCAACCCCGCTCCCCGCAGCCCCGGCGGTGTGCCGCGCGCTCATCGTGTGCTCCCAGCGCAGGTGTTGGGGGAGGGAACACATACAGCAGGCAGAAATCCTTCCTTCTGGGGGAAAAAAAAAAGCATGATGACTTTGTGTACAGGGAGCTCGCGGTTGGTTGGGGAGAGAGGGCGGACGGTTTCTTCAAGGACTCAGGTTCACGCCTGGATTTGTGTTTTGGGGGCACAGAAAAAGGTCTAGAGTGCTATTTTTGTTTCCTGGACAAATTCAGTGAGTCTATTTCAGCAAATTACTGTCATTAAATGCATCTGAAAGCAGCTGTAAGTAGGGGAGAAACCAAAGATAGTCATACACACAATCACGCTGCCAGGACTACGGCAAGAGTAATCAATATCTTAGAGGAGGTTGGAAGAAACCTGTAATAATTCAAAATTATGACATAACCAAGTCAGAAGAGATTTTTCTTTCTTCCTTCCTCTGCTGAAGATGAATTCCTGAAAACCTAAGTCCCAAAGGATGTTCCCTCTCCTCCTTAGTCCCCACCTCCTCCAAAAAAAAAGGAACAAAAAAAAAAGGCTTCAAGTTTTCTGCACAGAAAGAGTCTGAGATCAGGGAAGATGAAGTTAATAGGAGGTCCAACACCGAATATCACTCGTAACTTGTCCATTTTATTTCCAGCCTCCCCTTCAGCTGTTTATCACTTTTTCCATCTGTTTCAAGAGAGGCTCTCTATGATTTTGGAAAATCATACGTACTAAAATCATGCTAAAAATATTTCCATTGCAAAATATGATGCTTCATAAAATACCAGAAGGACAGAAATAATTCACAGGGAAGCTTTCAAAATGCTTCAAGAGCACTTTTGTATAAAATTGCATGCTGAATCATAAAATCCCTAGGAGGCAGAGGACTCCCCAAAGACGTTTAAAGCTAACTGAAACTTTTTGTGCATTAACATTTAGAAATTTGGAGAAAAAGGAGGAAGAACATTGAAGACTCTTTAAAAATATGCTTTCTTAATACATAGAGATCCCTGAGCGGATGTTCACATATCCAGTTCATATATTTTATTGATAAATTTTCAGATAAAAGTGAGAAATTTCAGGTAGGTTTTTAAGGAATTTGCAACATGTCCTACCAGAGCAAACACTATAAAAACGGGGTGTTAGTGTGTCACCACTTGTCTGCAGAGCCAGGTAAGACAGCTCAGTGCTACTCTGCTGCCATTGTGAAGTAAAGCAGATTAACTGAAAACACCTTGAAAGTTGACTTTGCATTTACCCTTGACTGTAAGGGAGCGCACACATGGTTAATCCCGTAGCTCAGCTGACACTGGGAGTTTATGTTAGCTGAGCTGCTCCGCTGACTACACATGGATGTGTGAAAGGCCAGTTTCTATTCTGTCTCAGCCAACTTCTTGACTCATTGTGATTTTGCAAAAACACCCAGCACTTCAGTTTCTGACTAATTCACTAAATCATAATCCCAATATATGCTTTAACATGTTAATTCCACCATGCCTCTGCAGCAGGCTGGGTTTTTCACCTGAAACAAAGATTGAAATTCGTAATCGATTTTATCTATCAACCGTTGTACGTATTTTGCAGCATCCTTTCACAAAGGCAGGAAGAGGTCTAGTGTTCCTCCTCCCGAAGCAGGGCAGTAAGGCAATATTACAAATGATCTCGTAAAATGCACTTCAGTGTGCTGTTTAAACTGCTCCAGAGCCAGCTCTGATAGATACTGCAAAACCCAGAAAATCATGTGCCAGGAAAGTTTTCTGGCAGGCAAGAGACAAGAGCCATTAATGCCACTATAGATTGTATTCTTTTCAACTGTTTATTCACAACTTAGTGACAATACCCTCCCCACCGCCTTTCTTTCACTGCATGTTATTTTAAATGACAACACATAGACAATATTGTATGGCAAGACTTAATGTGATAACAGATTTTCAGCCAAATTCTCAGCTTATGGGACCCAGTAAATATGCAATTATTCAATGTAACCAGACAAAATTACCTGGATAAACAACTTGGCTCTCCAGGTATTTAAAAGACCCACAACAATAAGCATAAAGTTTAAATTTGTAATTTTAATCCCTGGATAAAATATACACCAGTAATTCTACACGGTTTTATATACCTCCTCAGGAAGCAAGCTATCGGCATCATAACCACATTTAAATAGTGTTTCTGAGATCAATTTGGTTAAAATCAAAGAAAAATATAACAGCTCACTAGCCTTTGCTACCTGCCACTTGTGCATTAGCCTCACGGAATGACTTTTTCCTTTCAGCCTTCCTAGGTGGCAAAGTCCAAATTTCCCACTCCAGACTTTCTATGTGCAGCCTCTAACTGATATTACAATGTCAAACAAACATGTGGCACCAAGAGACTTCTCAACTTTTGTTTCTGGTAACTCTACCCCTGCGCATGCTGTTATTCAGCCATGCTAGGCTTCTGTAATTCTTAATAAATCATAACAATAACAGGATTGTCTGTGGATAATCATCTGTGAGAACTGCTGACAGAGTGGCAGGAGAAAAGACTCTCCGTTATGTTAAATCCAGTTTGGAGGAGTGCAAAAGGAGGGGGAAGTGCAGACCCATGGCTCCAGGGTGCTTTCAAAGCACCCTACCAACGCTCCAGGCAACATCCTCCCACAGCATGCCCAAGTAGTGCCACCCAGTAGGGACAAAGGAATACTGTTCTCTTCTTGCAGGAGCTCTGTTTGTTGGAGATTCTTTACATAACAAAAAGCCCAGAAAAGCAGAGAGGGTTGGATTCCACCCTCTAGTCCACCAGACTCTCCCTTCCACAAAACAGAGGATGAGGGCAGAAAATACATCCTCTGAAACATCACCCGCGTTATGGAACTGTTTGTTTGGTTTATCACAAGAACCATTGTTGTCCCAGGAACTTCACAGAATCACAGAATCACAGAATCACTAAGGTTGGAAAGGACCTTCAAGATCATCAAGTCCAACCATCAACCCAACACCACCATGTCCCCTAAACCATGTCTTGAAGCACCACATCCACACGTTTTTTGAACACTTCCAAAGATGGTGATTCCACCACCTCCCTGGGCAGCCTGTTCCAATGCTTGATCACCCTCTCGGTGAAGAAATTTTTCCTAATATCCAATCTAAACCTCCCCTGGTGCAGCTTGAGGCCATGACGCAACTTGAGGCCAACCTTGAGAGAAACAGTATGATTCGGTCTACAGGACAACCTTTGATGCTTGTAATTCTCCCAATCATCTTCAGTGCCATTTCTCTAATCTCCAGCAAGGTGAGCAGCTCCATATTGCACACTGTTGCTTTGAAGAATTTTTAAAATAGATGTTGTTCTACAGCTGTGTGGAGTACTCACAACAGAAAGGAAGTCTGTCATGAAGAATTACAGCAGATAAGAGAAACAAAAGCTCAAATTTTTTCATTGCATTTATCGTTGCAGTTGTGCCATTTTGCTTCTGCCACATGTTTGTTGTTGCTATGAAATAGGATATTGATTGGAGAAAGTAGGAAGAAGCATTCACAAAAGTCTGAAATGTCAAAAATCGTAAGTATGCCAATTTTAGGGAACATCTGATATAGAATACTTCAAAGAGCATTTGATATTTCCTTTTTTTCCCCTCACCCACAGATATAAGCAGCTGCAAATCTAGGTTTGAAAAAACAAGATATCATCAGTTGCACAAAGAAAAAGATGTTAACTTTAGAAGTTGTTTATGTCTCTTATTGCTGATTGCCAGGCATGGTAAATATTTGCCTAGAGTATTTACTTTTACTTTATTGAAGTAGAAGTCCAGATTCATCAACATACCCTACCTGCTTTATCCTACCCCAAAGATGAAAAGCATCCATAAACTTTGCTGAAAAAAACCTGATTATGCTTGCTTTGTATGGACAGAATGAAATAAAACAGCAATATAACAGTCAGTGTAGACATAAAAATCTGTCTCCACTGGTAATAGACAATTTGCCTTCCTAAAATGTTAAGCTTTAAATGGAAAATGTGTCTCTTGGCTACTGATGTAATTTCCATCTTTCCTATAACATTGAGATATGTCTTAAAAATTGCATATTCTGATAGTAGTTCATGTTTTTCAAAGGTCACTCATATCACATTTCCAAAACTCTTGATGATTGAGCTTAAACACCAGGGAAATGATTCTTGTAACGGCTTTGTCTGTTCATTGTGTATTTCTCTCTACTTCCTGAAGGAAACCAAATCATGAGGAATATTTAAGTCGCTGGTCACATAAGTGAATGTTTCATAAGTGACTTCTGTATTTATTTTCCTAAAAGAAAAGGGATTCATTACCTCTGAATTGCTCTGTTTATAAAGTGTTACATCCAAAGCATACAAAAGTCAATTCAAGTCTTCTGAATAACATTAGTAGGCTTAACATCAGGCCTTCAAGTTGTTTATTAGGGAACAAAGGTATCCCTGTATGCCTGGGCTTTTAGACTGAAAGCCATTGAACTTGTTCATTAGGAATAATGTAATGATTTGAGCATTATTTGTTGTACTTTCATCTCCAGATACATGTCAAAGAGGTCTTGGAAGGCCATTTCCTCATTTTAGCCTCACCTCCCTTACTGTTACACATTGCAGCCAAAAGAGACCGTCAAGTATATACACAGCAAACCTAGGTACTACACACAAATCTGTATGTTATCCCTGTTTTCTTTATAGCTCGTAGCACTTTGCCAGAGCTGTTAATGGAAAGGTCTGTGTACTAGCTCGGCCAGATCAAAAAGTATCGGTATGTGCAAGAGCTGCCTACTGGTTGTCTTTCCCTCTCTGCTAGAACATCACTTATTTCCTGAGAAAATAGAGGTTTCATACTGCTTTCAAGACAGTGTTTTCTTGAGGAAAGAAACAGTCAGAAGACCACCAGCTTGCGTTGTTCAAGCAACAGAAATATGTTACTGGGAACCACTCTTCCTAGACTTTGGCTGCGATGATGATTTAGTTGCAAGATTTAGTCACACGATATCCCCCCTTGGACTCATCTGAAAACAGCAATATAATATTTTGAGGCCAGAATTATAAGCGAACCTACCTGAAAGTAGTAAGGATGCCTGGCAGTGAAGAGCATGTGTATTTACATCACCTTTGAATGTAGCTGAAAGTATTAGGTTACAAAGAGTGAGAAAGATTCCAACACACCTGGAATATTCTTCACTTTCGGATTATTGGATCCCAAATCCCAAATGTTGAATCACTCTCAATAACTTAACTGAAAGAACCCTACGTTAATAGCATGTGCAACTCAGATCTATCAGCATAAAGGGACCTTCACTGGATACTCATTATTCAACTGTTTAAGACTTGAACACTGAAACCCTGGGAAATTCATCATCTCTTTGTTCCTGCAGTTTCTAAAAGAGTAAATATTAATTTGCTTTTGACACTTAGAGACAATGTAGCTTGCTAAACAAGAGGAATAGAGCTGGCATCAGCCATCCAGAAACTCTTAGAGTCCCAGTGTTAGGCAGAAGAAATTCAGAGCTTCACTGTCTATTTCATTTCAAGCCAAAAAGGAAATAATATTACATATAATGACACCTGACCATATTCAATGTGACAGGACACAGATAATTTCATGAACTGCACAGGTATCCAAAATATGAAATACAGAGGTAAGCCCTCCTAAAGAGGGAATCACACACACATGGGAACTTCAGGTTTGGGCTTTTTGCTCTGCAAACTTGCCATAATCTACAGGACTTTTGTCTTTTGAGTAGGACAGTGACATCCGTTAATATTTTAACATATTATTTTTGCCTATGGACATTGGATTCACCCTATGTAGTAGGTACATATACCGCCTATGTGGATGGTATGGGATGCATTGCAACAGAATTCCGAAAACAGGACAATCTTTCTGATTTTAACAGTAGGCTTATGTGTTGCCCCAGTGACTCTTTTCATTCTCTTCTCCTTCAGTTTCCTACTCATATGAAGGGAATAACTGCATTGACTTCTTTTAATAAAGCACTTTAATATTAATATACTCATATGAATAAATTTTGTAACACTGCACTATGAATAATTTCTGTAACATAAATATTGTAACATATTTATTTATAAAGAATTTAAGGATGCCGTTCATATGCATCTTGATGAAGTGCTCACATTAAGGTAAAACACTTCACAAAAGTGTTAAAAAGCACAGTGCAAAAGGTGGCTGAAAATTATTAATGCAATGAGAACAATCCCTCCTCTTAGTGCTAAAGTACACATGAACATCAAACTCTTCAAAAACTAACAAAAATTTCTATCATCACTTGGAAAAAGGAAGCAAGAAAAAACATGGGATTTTTCAACACTGAAATTTAATCACTGCTGTGATAGGAGTTTAGTGTGCAGCTATTAGCATGTTTAAACAGACCTAACCAACCCTCCTTGCAAAAAAAAAAAAGAAGAAAAACAAACAACACACACAAAAAACCAAAACAAAAAAACAGCAAAAGTAAGAAAACTCACTGGTATTTGGAATACAGGTTATAACTGCAAATCCTTCCCCTAATGTAAAAATACAATTGGTTGCTGAAGTAATCACTTTAAATAGTTTCATAAGTTGCAAGTTTCATTTGAAACCAATGCATTTAGTATAAGTCAAGGCACTTCAAAAGAAAAAGTTTTCATCTGCTAAAACGGTTATCATTGTTTTCTAGAAAAATAGGAGAGTACTTAATTGAACAGACCCTGCACTTCCCCTGTTCAGACAATAGAGTAATTCTTGTTCTTATTCTTCTTCTTTTTGTTGTTGTTTGTTTTTGCCATTTTCAAGCAACAAACAAGAATTTTGACAACTCGAATTAAGTGCTGACTTGTGTCACTCACATTATCAGGTGATTTCATTAACTGGAGAAATGAAAGGAATAAGGACCTGCAAAAACAAAGTTTTATGAACAGTATTGGCATAACCAACACAACATTAAATACATGAGTTTTATCACTGGCTTTATCACTTAAGGAAGAAGTGTACATGAATAGTTACAGGTGTCACCTATCTGGACTTCTGTAAGGCCTTTGGCACAGTTCCCCACAACATCCTCCTCTCTAAATTGGAGAGAGATGGATATGATGGGTGGACTGTTGGGAGGATGAGAAATTGGTTGGGTGGTCACATCCAGAGGGTAGGGGTCAATGGCTGAATGTCCAGATGGAGATCAGTGACAAGCAGTGACCCTCAGGGGTCCGTATTGTGACCAGGACTCTTTAATATCTTTATCAATGACACAGACAGTGGGGGATCAAGTGCACCCTCAGCAAGCTTGCAGATGACACCAAGATGAGTGGTGCAGTTGACATGCCTGAGGAAGACGAGATGCCATCCAGAGGGACCTGAACAAGCCCAATGAACGTGCCTGTGTGAACCTCATGAGGTTCAACAAGGCCAAGTGCAGGGTCCTGCACATGTGTCCGGGCAAGCCCCAGTATCAGTACAGGCTGGGGGATGAAGGGATGGAGAGCCAAGAAGGACTTGGGGGTACTGGTGGATGAAAAGCTGGACATGAGCCGGCAATGTGCACACGCAGCCCAGAAGGCCAACCATCTCCTGGGCTTCATCCAAAGCAGCGTGGCCAGCAGGTCGAGGGAGGGGATTCTGCCCCTCTACTCCACTCTGGTGAGACCCCACCGGGAGTCCTGCATCCAGCTCTGGAGCCCTCAGCACAGGAAAGACATGGACCTGTTGGAGAGGCTCCAGAGGAGGCCACAAAAATGATGATCAGAGGGATGGAACACCTCTGCTGTGAGGACAGGCTGAGAGAGTTGGGGTTGGTCAGCCTGGAGAAGAGAAGGTTCCAGGGAGACCCTGTTGCAGCCTTCCACTACTCTAGAGGGGGCTTATAAGAAAGATGGGGACAGACTTTTTAGCAGGGCCTGTTGCGACAGGACAAGGGGTAATGGTTTTAAATTAAAAGAGGGCAGATTTAGACTAGATATAAAGAAGAAATTTTTGGCAATGAGGGTGGTGAAACCCTGGTGCAGGTTGCCCAGAGAGGTGGTAGATGCCCCATCCCTGGAAACATCCCAGGTCAGGTTGGACGGGGCTCTGAGCAACCTGGTCTAGTTGCAGATGTCCCTGCTCATTGCAGGGGGGTTGGACTAGATCACAGAATCACAGAATCACTAGGTTGGAATGGACTCAAGATCATCAAGTCCAATCATTAATCCAGTGCCACCATGTCCCCTAAACCATGTCCTGAAGCGCCACATCCACACGTTTTTTGAACACTTCCAGGGATGGTGACTCCACCACCTCCCTGGGCAGCCTGTTCCAATGCCTGACCACTCTCTCAGTGAAGAAATTTTTCCTAATATCCAATCTAAACCTCCCCTGCCGCAACTTGAGGCCATTTCCTCTTGTCCTATCACTAGTTACTTGGGAGAAGAGACCAACACCCTCGTCGCCACAACCCCCTTTCAGGTAGTTGTAGAGAGCAATAAGGTCTCCCCTCAGCCTCCTCTTCTTCAGACTAAACAGCCCCAGTTCCCTCAACTGCTCCTCATAAGACTTGTGCTCCAGACCCCTCACCAGCTTCCTTGCCCTTCTCTGGACACGCTCCAGCACCTCAGCATCCTTCTTGTAGTGAGGGGCCCAAAACTGAACACAGGATTCAAGGTGCGGCCTCACCAGTGCCGAGTACAGGAGCACAATCACTTCCCTATTCCTGCTGGCCACACTATTGCTGATACAGGCCAGGACGCTGTTGGCCTTCTTGGCCACCTGGGCACACTGCCGGCTCATATTCAGCCGGCTGTCAACCAACACCCCCAGGTCCCTTTCCGCCGGGCTGTTCTCCAGCCACTCCTCCCCAAGCCTGTAGCGTTGCATGGGGTTGTTGTGGCCAAAGTGCAGGACCCTGCACTTGGCCTTATTAAACCTCATACGGTTGGCCTCTGCCCATCGATCCAGCCTGTCCAGATCCCTCTGCAGAGCACTCCTACCCTCCAGCAGATCAACATTCCCACCCAACTTGGTGTCGTCTGCAAACTTACTGAGGGAGCACTCAATTCCCTCATCCAGATCATCTATAAAGATATTGAACAAGACCGGCCCCAGAACCGAGCCCTGAGGAACACCGCTTGTGACCGGCCACCAGCCAGATTTAACGCCGTTCACCACAGCTCGGCCATCCAGCCAGTTCCTCACTCAGCGAAGAGTAAACCTGTCTAAGCCACGAGCCGCCAGTGTCTCCAGGAGAATGCTGTGGGAGACGCTGCCAAAGGCTTTAGTAAAGTCCAGGTAGACAACGTCCACAGTCTTTCCCTCATCCACTAGGCGGGTCACCTGGTCATAGAAGGAGATCAGGTTGGTCAAGCAGGACCTGCCTTTCATGAACCCATGCTGGCTGGGCCTGATCCCTTGGTTGTCCTGCAGGTGCCCTGTGAGCACTCTCAAGACCAACCGCTCCATAATCTTCCCCGGTACAGAGGTCAGGCTGACAGGCCTGTAATTCTCAGGATCCTCCTTACGGCCTTTCTTGTAGATGGGCGTCACATTGGCAAGCCTCCAGTCTTCTGGGACCTCCCCTGTTAACCAGGACTGCTGATAAATGATGGAGAGTGGCTTGGCAAGCTCCTCCGCCAGCGCTCTCAGTACTCTCGGGTGGATCCCATCAGGCCCCATAGACTTGTGGGTGTCCAGGTGGCTTAGCATGTCCTTGACTGCTTCCTCCTGGATTATGAGGAGTACATTGTGCTCTCCATCCCCGTCTTCCAGCTCAGGGGGCTGAATACCCTGTGGATACCTGGACTGGCTATTAAAGACTGAGGCAAAGAAGGCATTAAGTACCTCAGCCTTGTCCTCGTCCTTGGAGACAATGTTCCCTGACATATCCAGTACGGGATGGAGATTCTCCTTGCCTCTCTTTTTGTGGTTAATATATTTGTAAAAACATTTTTTATTATCCTTTACGACTGTGGCCAGACTGAGCTCTAGCTGGGCTTTGGCCTTTCTAATTTTGTCCCTGCTTGACCTAATGAGATCCTTGTACTCTTCCTGAGTTGCCTGCCCCTTCTTCTAGAGATGATAAACTCTCCTCTTTTCCCTGAGTCCCAGCAAAATCTCCCTGTTCAGCCAGGCCAGTCGCCTTCCCTGCCAGCTCTTCTTACGGCACATGGGGACCGCCTGCTCCTGCGCCTTTAAGATTTCCTTCTTGAAGACTGTCCAGCCTTCCTGGACCCCTTTGTCCTTCAGGACTGTCTCCCAAGGGACTCTCTCAACCAGTGACCTCAACAGGCCAAAGTCTACCCTCCGGAAGTCCATGGTAGCACTTTTGCTGACCCCTCTCTTTACTTCGCTCACAATTGAGAATTCTATCATGTCGTGGTTGCTAAGCCCAAGACGGCCTCCGACCACCACATCTCTCACCAGTCCTTCTCTATTTGTAAACAGCAGGTCCAGCAAGGCACCTCCCCTGGTGGGCTCACTCACCAGCTGCATCAGGAAGTTATTCTCCACACACTCCAGGAACCTCCTAGACTGTTTCCTCTCTGCTGTGTTACACTTCCAGCAGATGTCCGGTAGTTTGAAGTCCCCCACAAGAACAAGGGCCAGCGAATGCGAGACCTCCGCCAGTCGCTTATAGAATGTCTCATCTGTGTTTTCATCCTGGTTGGGTGGTCTGTAACAGACTCCCAGCAGGATATCTGCCTCATTGGCCTTCCCCCTCATCCTTACCCACAAGCACTCTACTTGGTCTTCACAATCTTCGATTTCTATGCAATCAAAACACTCCCTAATATACAGAGCCACCCCACCGCCTCTCCTTCCCTGCCTATCCCTTCGGAAGAGCTTATAGCCATCCATTGCAGCACTCCAGTCATGAGAAGCATCCCACCATGTTTCTGTGATGACCTTTACAGGTCCCTTCCAACCCAAACTATTCTATGATTCTATATAACCTTTTTTCCAAGAGGACAACAGATGCCCCAGAAGAAAGCTCAGACAAACCTGCCTTCCTATTCTTAACTGCATATTGGCTCAGCCAGATAGCTGACCAGAGATCATTGCATTCAAGCATAGGATTGCGGAGTAAAGAAAATTACTACTTCTGTTCTCAAGACCTAACTCTTGTTTTAGAAAGGTGACATCATTACCAAGCACTAGTAAAGCGAAATAAGACTGAGCTGATTTCCTGTTACTTTGCATACCTCCCTTAAAGATGTATTTTACAGTCTGTGTTCACAGCCTTGCAGGAAGAGGATGCATATTTTTAGCAACATCCTTGAAGGTTTCTACCAGTGAGCAGTTTTATAAGCAAACAGTACAATTGCTAAATCTCATTGATCCGACTGTTTTTTGTTACTGAAGAACAAAGCTAAATAGACTACAGCGGTGGAATTATATAATGCAATCAAGTACAAATTTCTGAAAGAACAATATAATCATCTTGCATTCTTTTTTTACTACCATTTAAAAAAATGTAAAGAAACAAATTGAGGTCACAGCTTGGTTTTGCAAACAGAATGATTCACATCTACAGTTATGAAAACATTACAAAGTTCAGACCATGCAATCGAGTCCTGCGGTAGAGATACAGACCAGTCGCAGAAGCTTTGACTTCATAAACCTCCAGTAGCAAACCTGCCCTTTCCCTTTTCTTCCCATGCCAACAGCATCTGTTCACATTATCTGCCATAAAATTCCTTACAGGAATTCTGCAGTATTTCACCGGATTTTTCTTCACCCCAGTCAGTTCTAAAACAATGTTTCTTGAATCAAGACAAGGACAGTAGTTGCTGATCCTCAGGTTTGCTGTTTTGGCATCTCAGAGTACCAGAATGCACATCTCCATGGAAGCTTTCCTTGGATTCGGGAAACCCGAAGTATTTCATATTCTATAACTGCAGGGATTCCCTACCCTTGAGGGCACTAAGGCCATAGAAAGCCTTAAATAAAACATTATCACCCATCCTTCTGCCTCAGTCATAAAAAATTCACGTGCAGATCCTTTATGGTAAGGCAAAATGTAGAAACAGCCCTGCTGCGCTGCCTTGCTTTGATCGTGCTTGCTTGGGGCAGGAGGAAGTGCCAACACAGGCTGCACACTGGCGACACATGGTATGGTTTGAAAGCAAGTAGCTGTTGGCACCTAGGAGATGGACATCACAAAACACTTATCAGCCAGTATGGAAGAAGCCCGATTACTATCCTGCTCCCATCTTTTCTGCACTTCACACTCCACTTTCTTCCACAAGACCACTCCAAGCTCATAAGGTTGCTTCTCCTCTATCAGGACAGCCTGTCCATGGTACAGAACCCAACTGTTGACCTATTCAGGATAAGGAACATCAGCAGGTTTTCCTGCAGTGTCCACTCCAGGTATTTTGCCACAAGGAAGAGCAGCAGATCACAGTCTCAGCCCCAGATATGGCTGAGAAGCGGCACAAGTAAGAGTAACTCCCAGTAGAAGAGGATGTCTCCCTAAAGGATGATGCGGCTATTATGATTAGCGACGGAGCAAATCCTTGCAACAGGAAAGGATTTTCTGCAACAGTGCAAAGGAATCAATCCAATCCCTCCAGAGCAGGCAACAAGGAAAAAACATGTATGGACTTTTAGCATCAAGCCTTTCCCACAGCAGACCCAGACCAACACTCCCATCTCAACTGCTGTTTCCCACAGTTACAGGAAAGTTCATCCCAGGTTCTCATCTCTAGGTTACTATCAAAACAGAGAGATTGTCCACACTGGATACAGGGCGCTGCCATCCACTCCCTCTCCACGCGGAAAGACGTTTAGCAGTAAGTCACCTCGGTAAAGGCTGTTCTCCAAGAAGTCTTTTTTTGATATGATCATCAAACTGAAGATTCTTACCAAAAACGCTGGTTTTGATGTCCCAGTAAGCTACATACACATATAGGCAACAGCATGTGTCTTCAGAATAAAACAGTTCCTTGCCACAAAACCATCTGAGAACTTAGCCTCACCTGTTCCCAGGCTGGCACATACGATTCAATGTGGGTCATCCAGCAGCTGGTTGACTGTCAAATGTTGCAAACAAGAGAAGAAGGAACAACAGAAAAATGGACTGTCTCATGGGTTGCATTTGAAGGGGGGTCATGGATACCAAGAAAAGAGCAGTTCCTTGGTCATGTTTTCTAACCTGAGCCTCCAGCCCCAGAAAAGCCCACCGCAGGACATTTCTCTGGCCCCAGAGGAACAGCAGGTGTCCAGGAAGCAGGTGCCCTGGCAGAGGCCAAGTAGGTTGTCACCAAGATGGTCGGCGATCTCTTCCCAGTCTCCTCCCCACACACAGGCTGGCAGGATGCTTACTGAAATTGTAAAAATAAATCTTAAAAAAATTGTTTCAGTGTTTTATTATGAGCCTTTCCTGCTCCTAACAGCAAGCTTTTTGACAAGAAAGCAGCCCACATAGAAGGGTTGATACAGAAATCCAGGATGCTAGACAGGAGAGATATTACGGATGAACACTCCTTCTGCTTAGATAAAAGGCTGGCAGCCGTAAGGAGGAATTCCCAGAAGCCTGTAGAGGTTTGGTGGTGGTTAAAGAGCAGCCTTTCAGCACACATGCCTGAAGGCTTTCCACAAAAATTTTCCTAGCCCTGTAGAATAGGAACAACCTTTATGAGGATTAAATGATCTGAACAAAAAGCAACATACTGGTTATGCCTTGTGTTATACAAGTGTCCTTGTACGTGCCCTTGTACACCATAGGACGTTTTGTGCACATAGCATGCCTTTGCTATGGAGAAAAGATCAGTGCTTTGGGGAGGGAAGCAGAAACAATACAGATGAGTGCAACATCTAGGTGTGCTCGAAGGGAGGCAGGGAATTTGGAGAAAGGCAGCCTGGGGCAAGGCTGAGCCTGCTGACAACTCACTGGGCTACGCCACCGCTCACAGCTCTGCTCCCCGCACAGCGATTTCAAGCACTTTGCACTGCTGGCAGAAAGGCTGTCCCACAGCATCCTTCTCCTTAGTGAGATGACAGAAGACACACCGCATGTCAACACTGAGGAGTTAGGACTCTCTCAAAGCAAGTGCATGAGCCTCTTTGTTTCCTGATAGAGATGAATGGTAATGAAGAGTGTGGATTCATACTGGTACCCTAGAGGATGGGGTTTTCTTTGACAAGAAGAAATGCATCTTCAGTGGAAAACAGCTGAGGTATAAAAGTCAATTTATGATGTAAGCTGTTGCTGCAGAGACTCACAGAAACCACTGATCTTCCATCACGGTTCACAGGGCCTGTAAAATGATAGAATGATAATCATGAGTTAACACAATCATAATTGTGTTATGAAAGCTGAATACAGGGATGTGTACTCCTTTTCAGCTGGGAGATCCCTGAGAACACCACCAGTACTGATGAACCTCGGGTGCAACCGTTATGGACCAAGTTATACTGAAAGTGAAATATGGCATCACAAGCTTAGGCCACCTGGTTGTCTGTCTTTGAATTGATTCCTCACTGACCAATGCCAGTGATTTCAAGATCCAGAGGGCAATGGCAAGGCTCTCTTCCAGAGGAATGAGTTCCCAGGAGACTGTATGCCCCTTCAGCAGAAATAAGAGCACTGGGCACGGTAATTGTAGACAGGTCGCTGCCTGCTTCTATACCAGTGATACACAGTGTCTGAGCATCTGTGCATAGGCTCTACCATGGAGTGAATTGCGTAAGGTGTGTCTACATTAAATTTAGTTTTGATCAGGAATGTGCTTCCAAAGCGTATTTCCCAGTCACCTTCACTGGTTCCCACTGTGGAAAAGTCCTGCAACATCTGAAGCAGGAGTGCACCTACCACGTCCCAGCTGCTAAGGGGCTCTTGATCCAAAAGTGCAGATTACAGCTGGTTCAGAGTAAAATCCCCTGAAACATGCAGAGCTTGGGCATTGCACCCTCAGCAACAGGCACTTTACTTCAACAAATCTGCTTCTCTTGGTCTGCACCGCTCGCTAACAGGTATAGCCAGGGTGAGCACGAGACAAGTGATCCATGAGCACAGGGATTCTGGACACATTCCAGAAGCAGCAACAGTTTGTGCTGCAGTTAAACCACGGTACAGCCCCGACAAGCCAGTGTAAAGCACAGAAAGATGGAGCAGTACGGTCACAAGCCAGTCTGCAACGCCTGGGAGAAGGACTTAGATGCAGTCCATAATGTCTATCAAAGTTAGCAACCTTCCTCAGCTTCCTTCTATACTAAAGGTGTGTTTGCGGTGTTCTGTTCTTCTCTAATGGATATAAAAAGCACGTCAGGCTGGAACAGGTCTGGCAATTTCAGTTTCAGCTACAAACTGGTTTTAGTATCAGTTTTTATGAACCCTTGAAGAGAGGTCCAGTTTTACTTGAATAGGATTACTGACAGATTATATTCTAAACACTGTTAGTACATAACATTTACTATTTTGCAACTGGATTTGAGAAGGACACAAAATGTGAAGAGAAGCTATCGAATATATTTCCAAGAAGTTAATCCTACTCTGAAGTCAGCTATTCTTTACAGCAGAGAAAACATGATAAAACAGACTAATCTAAGATAAGGTTCAGGTAAACATGCTTTCTAAAAGGACATAAACATACCTTTTCCAGGAAAAAGGTTATATATCTAATTTCTGAAGTAGTGTTTTATCCTGTCTCTTTGGAAAGTTTAGACTACTTTTCTAACCTCAATACCTTTCCAGGCCATAAGGATAATTAAGTGCTAAATAAATTGTCTGTATTACATCACTGCAGCCCAGAGAACCAGATCTGAGAAATGGCTGAAGTATAACAGTGCAATTTTGGAGACATCCTGAAGAGTAAGGCTGAATATGATTATCTCATATTTACTTGTTCTGCCACAGACTTCTCCTGCAACCTAAAGCAAGAAATTTATTATAATGAATTAGGTATGCCAGGAAATGGTCTTTGAGAGATTCTACTGAAGTCAGTTTTGGCCTATGTTTTCAGTAATAGAGTAATACCCCATGTCATTTCCATTAGTGGAAAATAACTTCCAGTTTGTTCTTACAGAAAATATCTCAAACACAAGACAGCACATTACAATGTGCAAAGAGTCGGTTTAACAGGCACAAGAACCATCCTCACCTGTACTGTACATGGTATTGTTTGTATATTCATACATAATAAATAAAAAGCAATTGAATGCGCAATAAAAGTGGCATTTTAAATTATATAGTAGAACTATTTAGATTCATTAAAACATAGTATTAATACAGGAAGTCTTGCTGCTAGTTATTAAATGATGCTATTTATGACAGCATTTGGATCTAATTCCATCAGACTAAACAGAGACAATCTTAAATGCCTGCCAGATACCAAGTGTCTTGCTAAAAAGTACTGCTACTAAACCATTATGCATCAGAAAACATCCATTAAAAGTACTGCCATGTTAGGTGGTGGTTGTTCACCTGGCTTACTAGCCTGCATGGGGCTTTGTAGTCACCACAGGTAAGTCAACATTATGTTAGCTGGTCATCCTCTAACCTTAGTGGAAGCAGAATTCAGTTGACGGGAACAGACAATGTTGAACACGAAACTCCAGTCTATGTTGGCAGCAAAGCAATGAGCAGCACTGTCAGGTACATTTTACTGTTGTATTCCAGGACCAGCAACTTCTGCCAGTGTCTTGAGAGAAATTCCCTACCTCTGATGCTGTTTTTTGAGGGATGAAGTGTGATAAGTGTTCTGATGTTTGTGGGGTTTTTTTGAAAGAAGATTCATATCCCTCTCAAGACCAGACTAATCTCTCAAGCTTATTTACTGCAGTAAAATCCTATTTGACCAGTAAATCATGATGTCATCTGCACATGCTGTGGACTCCTTCGGTTCCAATCCACTTTGTGGAATGACTTATGTGCCCCGATTAACTGTGGGGAATTGAATCTTACCCATGTCTTATATCCATGAAATGCTATTCCACATAATTCACCTCAAATGATCAGCTATGAAAACATAGACAAAAGGATTTTGCATTCTTGGTGACAGCAGGCAATTTGTCTAGGAAATGAGGCAACTTCCAATTCAGGATGAGTTTGTTCACTTTAAATGGGAAAAATTTAGAAAGTCTGATTTTGGCAGTCCTCTAGATCCTCTTGTACCATCACCGCTTCATCCCTAATTCAGCATGGTTTTATACTCAGCACTCCACTGCCTTGGATCAGACTGACCAGCTGTGACTACCACCACTAAAACAGCAGCCAGTCAAGAGTTCTCTTTTCCCATCGGCTGGATAACAGTGACTGAGAACTGCACTTTTCACAGAATTACAGAATCACTAAGGTTGGAAAGGACCTTCAAGATCATCAAGTCCAACCATCAACCCAACACCACCATGTCCCCTAAACCATGTTCTGAAGTGCCACATCCACACGTTTTTTGAACACTTCCAGAGATGGTGATTCCACCACCTCCCTGGGCAGGCTGTTCCAATGCTTGACCACCCTCTCGGTGAAGAAATTTTTCCTAATATCCAATCTAAACCTCCCCTGCCGCAACTTGAGGCCATTTTCTCTTGTCCTATCGCTAGTTACTTGGGAGAAGAGACCGACACCCTCATCGCCACAACCCCCTTTCAGGTAGTTGTAGAGAGCGATAAGGTCTCCCCTCAGCCTCCTCTTCTCCAGATGAAACAACCCCAGTTCCCTCAGCCGCTCCTCATAAGACTTGTGCTCCAGACCCCTCACCAGCTTCCTTGCCCTTCTCTGGACACGCTCCAGCACCTCAATGTCCTTCTTGTAGTGAGGGACCTAAAACTGATTTAGGATTCAAGGTGTGGCCTCACCAGTGCCGAGTACAGGGGCACAATCACTGCCCTGCTCCTGCTGGCCACACTATTGCTGATACAGGCCAGGACGCTCTTGGCCTTCTTGGCCACCTGGGCACACTGCCGGCTCATGTTCAGCCGGTTGTCAACCAGCACCCCCAGGTCCCTTTCCGCCGGGCAGCTCTCCAGCCACTCCTCCCCAAGCCTGTAGCATTGCATGGGGTTGTTGTGATCCAAGTGCAGGACCCGGCACTTGGCTTTGTTAAACTTGGTACAGTTGACCTCAGCCCATCAATCCAGCCTGTCCACATCTCTTTGCAGAGCCTTCCTGCCCTCCAGCAGATCAACACTCCCACCCAACTTAGTGTCATCTGCAAACTTACTGAGGGAGCACTCGATCCCCTCATCCAGACCATCAATAAAGATATTGAACAAGACCGGACCCAGAACCGAGCCCTGGGGAACACCGCTTGTGACCAACCGCCAGCCGGATTTAACTTTTAGAAGTACCAACCCCAATAAAGCCACACTAGATATAGTCATGCACAAAGCACTTAAAAACACAACACAGCAAGTGCTCAGAAACACGTGCCAAAACCTCCTTTGATCATACATGTGGCATGGAGCTCAGGAGTTGCATGGAAGACAGCCAGAGACTGCGTGTACGTGCATATGATCGTCATATGGAGACTGTTACAGAAGAGAGATCGACCCATAAGGGTTATATATTGCTTTAAAAGAGCTTATTCTTTATCTTTCCATGTTGTGCAGATCTGACAGTCTCTTTCCATCTGCTTCCTCTCCAGAACATTAAAAATAGCATTCAGAACAGAGACGTTAAAGTCTTATTTTTCAGCTATAACAAATCCCACAGCCACTGGCATCCCCAGCTGCTTCCTCTTCCCCAAGATCCACTCACTGCCTTTCCTTTTCCTGCCACCTCCCTCTGCTAATAAAAATCCCCCTAAATCAATGCATGACTTGGCAAGTGCATTTATTGTAGCCATAGATAAATAACTAGATGGGAAACAAACTCTGTAAGTGTGTAGAAAGGTACACTGCCTCACAGCTTCATTAAACTACTCAGCTTTTACCAAAGTCTGTTTCAGAAGCTAACGGCCCAAGTTAGGCTACAGAGAGATTTCAGGCAGCCTACACCAAAAAGTAATTTGAAAAAGCACTCAAACCTTCACTGGAGTCCCAAAACAGAAAACATGCATGACATTCCTAAACTGGAGAAAACACTTAATCACTGCAGTCCACAATAATCATTGTATCACCAAGACTGTAAGAGCCTGTGGGGTTTTTTTCTCCGTATCTTTAGCACAGCTGCAGTGCTACAGAACATGGAAAAGAGAACAACAGAGAATAATAAAAAAAACACAGAAGAAAAAATCCCCAATAATAGGGCAGTGAGAATAGAGCTGTAGAAGGATGGTTATTCGAGGCATTTTCCATATATTGCATACGATCATGCCTCTGGCAGAGAGGCAGAGTTATGATGGAACACTTTGCAACAAAGACAGTATGAAATTTTTTCAAAGAATTATGAACTACCAAGGCCACAAAACTAACCACCTGCCTCTCAAGCTGAAGAGCCTCCAATGAACAGCACCCAGCTGAGATCTAAAGCAAAGATCCATTGAGCAAAACTATTGAAATACCCCACGGAATTATTGAGTTCTGCCGTTTGGCTCCTACTGCTCCATTATCTACAGCCTTTGGCATTAGAAACAAATTCATCTTTGCGACTCAGAACACATTTTGATTATGCTGTTTCATGATTCTGCAGCATGCCTGCCATGTTGTTTGACAGGAATAAAAAAATAAATCAGGTTTTAAAGATTGATAGACAGAGGGAAGTAATGGATGGTAGCTTCTCACATCATCTCTCTTTCAACGAATTCAGCGCAGTGGCAGAATGCACCACTGGGCACCTACGTAGAATACAAGTGAAGAGCTGTGCTGATACAATGGCTAACAGAGCATCTTATTTTGGAATAATGGGAAGCTATACATATCAATTTGTTGTGCTTAAAGCATAGAAGCCTGTATAGACACGTTAACTCCACTATTTTGCCTTCCAGAATACAGCTTATAATAAAAATCTGCCTTAGTAGTCCATCTTATACCTCCTGGGCCATTGCCCACCTAAGAACATAAAAGTCTCTTAAGGAATTAAGAGTTAAAGCAAACAAGAAAATTGACTTCCTAGGAATCAATTTCTGAAGCCAGTAGTCATAGCCTAATGCAGAATTCTGCTTGGCAATGAGGCAAAGAAAAGCTTTAGCAGTGGCCTTTACTCAAAATCAAATCAGGCAAGGGACAAATACCTTGCAAGGAAGCCACATGCCTTAATTCAGAAAATTAGTGTTCTGCTGCCCAGTTAAATTCCTGCAGTCCTGTTTCATGAGGGGATCGAGTGCTCCCTCAGTAAGTTTGCAGATGACACCAAGTTGGGTGGGAGTGTTGATCTGCTGGAGGGCAGGAAGGCTCTGCAAAGAGATGTGGACAGGCTGGATTGATGGGCTGAGGTCAACTGTATCAAGTTTAACAAAGCCAAGTGCCGGGTCCTGCACTTGGGTCACAACAACCCCATGCAACGCTACAGGCTTGGGGAGGAGTGGCTGGAGAGCTGCCCAGCGGAAAGGGACCTGGGGGTGCTGGTTGACAACCGGCTGAACATGAGCCGGCAGTGTGCCCAGGTGGCCAAGAAGGCCAACAGCGTCCTGGCCTGTATCAGCAAAGTGTGTCCAGCAGGAGCAGGGAAGTGATTGTGACCCTGTACTCGGCCCTGGTGAGGCCGCACCTCGAATCCTGTGTTCAGTTTTAGGTCCCTCACTACAAGAAGGACATTGAGGTGCTGGAGCGTGTCCAGAGAAAGGCAACAAAGCTGGTGAAGGATCTAGAGAACAAGCCCTGTGAGGATCTGCTGAGGGAACTGGGGTTGTTTAGTTTGGAGAAAAGGAGGCTCAGAGGAGACCTTATGGCTCTCTGTAAGATCTACCTGAAAGGATGCTGTAGCAAGGTGGGTGTCAGTCTCTTCACCCAAGTAACAAGTCATAGGACAAAAGAAAGTGGCCTCAAGTTGCACCAGGAGAGGTTCAGATTGGATATTAGGAAAAAATTCTTCACTGAAAGAGTTGTCAAGCATTGGAACAGGCTGCCCAGGGAAGTGGTTGAGTCACCAGCCCTGGAGGTATTTAAAAGACGCGTAGATGTGATGCTTAAGAACATGGTTTAGTGGTGAATGTGGCAGTGTTAGCTTAACAGTTGGACTTGATCTTAAAGGTCCTTTCCAACTTAAATGATTCTTATCTATTTGTTGATGGACTTTCTTCAATACGCTAGTGGAAGTCATTCTTTAATTATCCTAGTTTGACCAGAAACAGCATGGAGGCAGAAAGGGGGTTTGGTATTTCAGCATATGATACTGGTTTTTTTCTCCTTCAATGTGGTTTGGTTTTTTTTTAGTGTATTAAATTGTTTAGTAACCTACAAACCTCTCAAGTAATATTTAAGCTTTGGGAATGGAAAATTTTGAAGCTTGTTGAGATGATTCAAACTGATATTTTTTGTTAAAACACTCATTTCATATTCTTTCCCCATACATCCTACCAAAAAGGAAAACTAAAAAAACCCCAACTTTCCACTTTTAAACCCTTTTCAGTTATAAATAGCTTTGCAATTCAAGATACACAAGGAGAAGCGGAAACTGATGCAGGAAAGAATTGCAAGAATGAATGAAGGACTAAAAAACCATGCATTGTACAGAAGTTCTCATCAGGCTGAATCCATCCAGCTGAAGAAAGAAACAGCTAAAGGATGACTAGATCGGTCTTAAAGTGAGCTCTGTAAGTTTTTCCTATTTGCTGGTAGCTCAAAAAATAATTGATAAATTAATTTCAAATTTAATTAGACATTATAAACTATTATAAATAAGGTGGTATCTGGACAAAAGGTCTAAAAGGGTGATTTTGTTGCCATTCAAAGGTGAAGAGGAGGGACATAGATGTAGTCTCACACAACGTAATACAGCAACAGGATACAAATGAGCAACAGGCTTTGGTTCTGAGCAAAGATCTGAGTAGAGGTCTAACTCTGAGATCTTCCACTGAACTTATTTTACTTCGTACAAGACACATTTATTGCAACAGCATGAATGATTAGGATTGGTAACTGATACATACATATTCTAGTCCTTGCAGAAATGAGAGGCCAGTATTATGTAAAGTGAAATCAATTTAACAGGTAAAAAAAAACATTTCGGTGTATTTACTAGCCCATTCATCAGGGCACTTCTCTCAGATTTGAGCAGGCCAAATGTATTTAAAAAATCAGACTGCATTTGAACCTTAGTGTCCCAGTTCCCAGCTGAATAGCCTTGCAGCTGGATTACTGAAAATACTGTTAATGCCATCATCCCCTCCGTTCTGTATGCAATATGACAAGGGTAAGTGCTATCTCCAAAAACCTGGCATAGATCTACTTCATAAATTAGTTTCTGAAATGCTGACATAACGTGATCATGTGTATAAGTGTTAGTGGAAGAATGCAAGCCTTGGTTACCTAATAGGCAATTTTAATTTTGCAAATTATTTCCTCAGTGATTATATCTTACTTCTTAGATGTACAAGTTTCATTGTGTTTCAAACTGAACTACATTGCATTTGTCAAAGGCTAAGAAAACATACTCATTACCACATAACAGCTGATAGGTGATCACTTGACAAACTGTTTTAACTCACTTGAGATGCAGAACATTGAAGTGAGGCAGACTATCCCATTTCTAACAGAACCCCTCATTGCTTCCTACAGTCCTTTTGAAAGTGATGAAACCGCGAACTCCTTTCAAAGCTTTCACTAAAAGCCAGTTTATGTAAACCACTCTTCCACAGCAGTCATCACAGTTTGGCCTCAAAGGACCTTAATATTTGTGCTCTGGTAGTTTAGGGTTCTGTATCATTGATACTATTTTAATATTTCTTTCCTCTTCGTCAAGGATGTCAACTCTCAGTGGCCTAGATTAAAACACTAGAGCTATCAGGAAGCACTATCAGTTCTTTGCTGCTGTTCCACGGGAGATACAAATGCTTCATTTTGCCTCTCTTACAGCCTGTGGAAGCATTGTATTTCAGCACTGGTCTTGGGAAGGCTCACACAGAGAACTTTGAATGCTCCATTAATCTTCCTTTCACACATTTACTGGGGAAAAAAATGAAGTGAAATGAAATAGCTTGTCCCTATCCCTGCACTTTAATATTTTAAACACTATAAAACTCATTTAACAGCCTCAGGATTTATCTTCTAGATCATCTTTGTGACTCTACACCACTAAAAATTCTCGTTTTGAAGAAAAAAGTCATTCAAGACTAGCAAACTATTACTCTGCAGCTATATTAGCATCTTACTCTTTCTGGCATGGATTTTACCTACAGGAAGATAGATCTTCAAGGGATGAGAATCTGGACAGGACAAGATGTTTCAAGATTAAGTGTACAATATACCAACAACTGTCTCCTAGCAGCACCCAAACACATCATCTTGTAAAATGGTTTTAAACCCTGGGAGCATTCAAATACAAATTTATCAGACATCAGAAGAGCAACTGCCTGCCTCCCTGCCCCTCCATCTCTGTTCACCCCTCTGGGAGCGCTCTCTCCCTCCTCTCCAGCAGAACCTGGGTGCTCTTGCCTAGTTCTTCTTGCTGCGGAGCTCTTGACCCCTGGCTGCACAGCTCTGGCAGGCTGGAGAGAAACCCCCAGCAAGTATGATCACCAGCAGCAACTCGTCTCTCAGATGTAACAAGTAGCTTACAACTTTTCAGACTCAAAAATACTCTGAACATTACAGTACAGAAAAGGGCACAATCCTTTTCCTCAATGTTTTGTAAGATCAAGGCTGCCTGGGCCTTTAATACCCAGACATCAAACGGCCTCACCTGGGAAAGGGGCAAGTAGCTGAGCACCTGCACATACCTCACTATGTCCCCAAAATTAGAGCTCCAGACAACAAAAACATACAAGAACATACCAAAAAACAACTTAATGCCACATCACTCTTACAATGTTGCTTTCTTCAAATGTAAAACACAGCTGTGAAGTGCTTAAGAGAGTACTTTCTTTAAAGCGCTCCCAGAACATCGGTCTCATATGCCTGACTACAAACATCTTGAAAGTGTTTTTATTTCAGTAGGTGATACGGGTTATGATTTTCTTCCATCTCTTATATAGAGTCAGAAGGCCAAAGACTGAGAATTTTATGAGGAATTGAGTTTTAAGTAGAAAAACAAGGCAAACCAACGATATTTAAGCCAAACTAACATAAGTTGGCTATGAATCTGTAACTGTCAGAACCTATAAGCAACAACTTCAGAATCTGATTAAATGTACTCAAATCTCCATGTGCAGTATCTAACAAGTTAGCCTTTTTTTAAAATAACATTTCTAGAAGTATAAAGGATTAAAACCCTTTTTTTTTGTTGAAGATGAAAAATAGTAGAAAGATCAGCATTAGAAACTGGATGCGATGAACTATCCTTGCTGACAGCTATCTTAAGACGTAATATGCAGAACAAAATCGCATCTTGAACACACATTCAAATATGTTTGCTACAATAAAGTCACTGCGTATGATTTGGATATGCTTTTTCTGGTTGTTGGTGTTCAGTTTTCTATTCTAAATTATGCAATTGATTGCTTCTGATTTTAATTTATTGTAATAAACCCACCAATAATTCTTATCAAAGAAATATAAGCTTTGGCGACTTACACAAAGTGGAAGTTAATACTGTTTGCATTGAAAAATTATCTTTAATGACAAAGCTCTTAGTGAAAGTTAGACAAAGTATTTTAAGTTTGTGATTTATGAAATCAAAACATGAATAGCTGCATCTTTGTTTTAATCTACCAAAAAAATCCTGGCATACAGTATTAGCCTTTTTCAATCAAAAGTATGTAACATTCTCAAAATTACTTAGTTTCATAGGATTTTTAGAACAGATTTTGTGGATTTTTTTATCACATTGTAAGAGAATCACTGCATTGGAATAGAGGAAGAGTCAGACTATACCTCAGCATTATTTTTTCAGAGTAAGATGTTACGGTTCCTGAGATAAATTGCTACACCTTTGAGTTGGTGTGCAAAACTGATTAATTATTCATTTGTTTTAGGTTAGGTAACTGCTACTTTAAATTGACAAATGGCCAAACCCTTCTGGAATTATCTTGGTATCTATCTGAAATGTGTCTCCCACTCAGCCATTTGTAGTGCAGCCTCCGAGTGCATTCTGATTTTGTAGAAATGAGGGCACTTACTTGTAAGAGGTATTTGAGATGTGCCCTGTGTCATACTACGTGGACTTCTGATCAGACTGCATATGACTCTGGAACTATAAGCTACATAACTGAAAAGCTTCACCTGCTCAAGTTCCTGGTTTCCTAGACTTTCCTTCATGCTTTTCAATATAAACACATGAAGTTTTAAGTAACTTATTCTCTTATCAGATTGCATATTTTTACATAATAATACCACCTTACATTACATAAAGACATCTGTGTGTTCTATCCGCAAAACAAATTAAAGCATATTCTACAGATTCAAGGTAGCCATTCCTTAGATGTTTATACAATAGAATCATAGAACAGTTTGGGTTGGAAGGGACCTTTTGAAGTCATCTAGTCCAATACCTTGCAATGAGCAGGGACATCTTCAACTAGATCAGGTTGCTCAGAGCCCCATCCAGCCTGACCTTCAGTGTTTCCAGGGATGGGGCATCTCCCACCTCTCTGGGCAACCTGGGCCAGGGTTTCACCACCCTCATTGGCAAAAATTTTTTCCTTCCATCTAGTTTAAGTCTACCCTCTTTCAGTTTAAAACCATTACCCCTTGTCCTATCACAACAGGCCCTGCTAGAAAGTCTGTCCCCATCTTTCTTACAAGTCCCCTCTAGAGTATTGGAAGTCTGCAACTGAAATTTTAATATTCCTGTTCTTCAGAGTCCAAAACCTCTACATTTTTGAAAAAAACGCTACAGGCACTGATACAGCTAATGACTCAATTAAGTTACTTAGTAAAACATGTCCCTTAGATTTCACCAGTCTCATCTTCCTCATTCATAGCCTGCGAGTGCACTCTCATGGGCTATGAATTGTTTGAGGATGAGCTGCTTTCATCCTCTTCTTGTACCTTCTGAACTTTTTTCAAAATAAAATAGTCAAGGATTTTAAGTGTACAACCTGGCATTATGTTTTGACCCACAGGACATTAGTTATATTAAGCATAGTAACTTCAAGAGCAATCGACACAGCAGGATAGCCAGTATCTTGGTAGGGTTTCCTTCTTGCTTGATTTGGAACAGAAACATATCTTTTCATTTTTGCCAATTCTAAATGTATACTAGCCATCATGCTGTTCAGCATGCTGCAGATTAATCTCTTTTGCTCCCTAAGGTTTTATGTAGAATTTAAATCATGAAGCTGCTAATTGCATACATGGAAACAGAAACTGCAATCCAGCAAATGCTACACTGTTGCCATGCTGTGGTCCTGGATCCTGTTTTAGTTACTAAGAAGTTACTACATTTAGTATCAAACTTCCTCCAAATTCAACAGGTAGGATCATGAAGCCAAATACCAAATTTTCCAAACCACACTTCCTCAGAGTTAAGCCCCTTAAAAATAATTGCACGTTTAATGATGGCTGCATTTTACTGAAAGACTTCAACTGCAGACAATATGTTCACAAGACCATGGGGGCTGGAGAAGCCTCTATAAGGTTATCAATCCCTACATATACTAAATTTAGGATATTTAAAATAATCTGAAGGAATATCTAAGATAGTAGAGAGAGCTTCCTTGTGTAAGGCTAGAAAAAGCAGTTTGCCTGGATACTTTGCGCAAAGAAATGAAAGAAACGGAGAACTGGAAGAGAAGGGAGGCTCAGATTACCGAGGGACAAGACTGTCTTTCTCAGACAGTGGTGGACCTGCAGGATTTCTGCTGTTTTCTGCAGTGCTCTGAGAAGCAGCCTCCCAACACAACCGAGATGGAGTGGAGCCTTATTACACGGGCAGTGAAAACTAAGTGTGTGGCTCCCACTGTTGCAAGTAAATACTCTTGCTGCTTTTCCTAGAACAGTGGCCTAGGCCGACAACTTTCATCTCCGGACAAAGATTGTTCAATCAGTACAGAGCATCTATAAGGAAACATACTTGCTGTCCACTCATCAAGACAAACTCATCTGCCTGGACTAGAAAGCAAAAGTGTTTCACAATTTTGTTCTGTGTTAAGACGTAAATACTTCAGAAAACACCAGTTATGAAATTTCAAAAATTCTTAGGAACAATGGTAAAGGAAAAAATACTTCGGAATTAATCTATTATCATCAGTTTTTGCTCATTTTCTTATTTCTTGCATACAGTTTTTTAATTTACTCTTGACTTCGTATCTTCTCATTTTTACTACCTAGTTGTCTCCACAGGATGGATGCTGAAAGATTTCCATCAGCACATTTAATGAAAAATATTTCTTTCAAGCAAGGCACAAAATTTAGATTTATTTATGTAACTTGATTAATCCCAATTTTTGTTTTACATTAAGTACAAAAACCAACTTGAACGTAGGTGTAAATACAACTTCCACAAAGTAGTTCAATGAGATTTAAAGGCAGTTATGTATCCAGAACTGTAAAGCACAATTAAAAGCAGCCCAGGATATACAGATTGCTTACCATAACTGCTAAAAGAGCTCATAATGTATGAATATATTTAACAACCTCCAATAATAAGTTATCTCCTTTCTAATCTTTCATTTGAAATGCATTTAGCAATTCTGTACCTAACAAAGGAAGCATTAAAGAATGAGAAATGCAGGCACATTTTACTCAAGCTGAGGCCTAAATGAAATACATACACAATTGAAAATTAAACAACAGAACAATGACTTAAATATTTTAGTTGAACATTTCTAAGAACATAAACGCTAAGATAATACAGAAAAATAGAAACAGGTTCAAAGACTTATTTACTTCTCAAAGAACTTATGGTGTACTGTAGCTGCCTGAAATATTTGAACAATTATAGAAAACCGTGTTTCCAAGTTTGGTACATTTGTAGTTTTTAGATGACATACATTTAAGACAAGCATCCATGAACTTATTTACAAATAGAAGCTTATTCATTGTAAAACCTGTATTAAAAAAAAATCAGTTTTGGCACTACCCATAAGGCAATGGATGATAGGTACCTAAGATAGCAAATCACATCATGAAAGCATAAACCAGAAGGAAGTCATATTCTTTAACTTACTATTTAAAGACACTGTGAGACTTTAATTGTAATTAAAGAGGAAATGAAAGAATCAGCATTTGCAAGTCACTAAAACACCCTCCAAAACATTGAAGATTCTTTTTATCTGCAACAGGGAATTGCTTTGATCTGTGAAGCCACTGGTCCCATGTCTTGTGGGAGAACCTGGTATTTTTATGGTTATTAAATTACGAAGCTAGCTGTATTACCAGAAAATAGCAAAAACTTTGAGAACATTATTTTACTTCTTGAATAAACAGAAAAAATACTACTCTGAAGTCTAGCCTTTGTTAACAATCTATAAAAAAAACCCCAAAGGTAATTTTGCCATTCACTCCACTGAGTAAAGACCACAGTTTCAAATTTTTTTTATTGATATGAATAGTTTTAACAACTTCCTTTTTGCATTTCCATGAGCTTCAATAATAGCTGAACCCTAAAATTAAATTGCTCAGTGTTGCCACATTTACACTGAAAAGACTGCAAGCCCAGATTTCATAAACTGTGGATTTCATTTAAATTTAAAAAATAATCTTTGCATTTATCTTAAATTTATAAAAAGATTTTTTTCAAAACTTAAGGCAAAAAAGTTTTATTGGTTATGTTTCTTTAAATCTGTGCAGGTGTACGAGACTGTTTAAATATCAAAAAAGCTAACGCCAGATACAGTATTACCAACAAAAGTAAAGAATAAGGCAGCATGCACCCTTAAGATGAAAAGAAAATTTAATTTTACAAGATGTTTAAATAATCCAAAGGCAAAAAGTGTCTGTCTCCTCTAAGAGCATCTTCATAAAACATGGAAATTTTAGAGGACATCAAGTTACTAAAATATTCCGTTCAACATTTATACAAATACATTACTACAGTTATAAGTTTACTTACAATCAACTGACATCTCAGTGTTAACTAATTACTTAAATTTACAAGACAAACATAAATAAAGCTGTTAAAACAGGCAAGTACAGTACTGAGCTATCATTCAGCACAATGTATTTTGTATTTCTTTCACCTTGAAAAGAATCAGATTAGAATTGTGCGAAGTCATTCTCCAAACCTAGAAATAAAATAAAAGAGAATTAAGTATATCTATGCAGGTTTTACACATCACAGGCATATCCCAAATGCCTAAGTCCTGTTTTCAGGCATGTAATTTACCATTTAACAATCTTTTGTCTGTTCTCAGAAGAGGCCACAGTCTTTAAGGTTATTTTTAATAATGACATCAGTTACAGCATCGAAAACAAACTGCACATTTTTTGTGTCTGTGGCACACGTGAAGTGAGTGTAGATTTCCTTCGTGTCTTTTCTCTTGTTCAGATCTTCAAACTGACATTGAATGTAAGCAGCTGCTTCTTCGTAAGTGTTTGATCCTAGAAGAAGAAAATTGCTCAGTAATCATGTTTCAAACTGAGAAAGAACAAGATGCATACTACATTTCTGAATGAAGTGGTTCTTTGCAAACAGTTCGCCTAAACCTGAAGAGAATTAACTCCACAGCCATTGCTTTAAGACACCATAAATAAATCTTGAATGAAACCTTTTAGACACATTTTTAAGAATAAAAACTACAGACTCATTCCAATTCCAGCTGCAAGCAAAGTCTTTCCATTTACTTCAGTGGCGGAAAGAGCAAGTCACTAGTCATAGACTCATACAACAGCTTGGGTTGGAAGGGACCTGTAAAGGTCATCTAGTCCAACCCCCCTGCAGTGAGCAAGGACATCTTCAACTAGATCAAGCTGCTCAGAGCCCCATCCAACCTGACCTGGGATGTTTCCAGGGATGGGGCATCTACCACCTCCCTGGGCAACCTGTGCCAGTGTTTTACTACCCTCATTGTGAAAAATGTCTTCCTTAGGCCTAGTCTGAATCTACCCTCCTTTAGTTTAAAACCATTACCCTTTGTCCTGTTGCAACAGGCGCTGCCAGAAGGTCTGTCCCCATCTTTCTTATAAGGCCCCTTTGAGTACTGGAAGGCTGCAATAAGGTCTCCCTGGAACCTTCTCTTCTCCAGGCTAGACAACCCCAACTCTCTCAGCCTGTCCTCATAGGAGAGGTGTTCCATCCCTCTGAGCATCTTTGTGGCCTCCTCTGGACCCGCTCCAACAGATCCATGTTTGTCTTGTGCTGAAGGCTCCAGAGCTGGATGCAGGACTCCAGGTGGGATCTCATTAGAGTGGAGTAGAGGGGCAGAATCACTTCCCTTGACCTGCTGGCCACGCTGCTTTGGATGCAGCCCACGATAAGGTTGGCCTTCTGAGCTGCAAGCATCACTGCTCCCTAGATTAGGATATTTTGTTTCCTTGATTCAAGTTATTCACTTTCAATTTTTATGCTTTTAAAAGGTTTAGGTTTTTCCCAAACTCAGAGACATTTGGCATACTTATTTCTCCTAAGCTTTTTACCTCCAGTGTGCTATTTTCTGTACAATGGAATAGTTTGAAGTTACAATGAAAACGATACATAAAAAGGCTAAGACTTGTTAAATGAAACCATCTCCTTTTGCTATGTGTTTCCTGAATAAGCTACCTACTTCTAACATCTATGTACACTCCCTGTTCAAATAAACTCTCATATAACCTCAGGATTCCTGCTAGTGAAAAAAAAATTATATCTAAGTTCAAAAATACGAGGACATCAGAAAAAAGAATGGGCTAAATAAGTTAGGTTGAAAAGAGTTGAAGCAGTAACATATAAATGCTATTAGTGGACCAGTTTCATTTCACCTGTCTAAATGGATGAACCTGACTTAGCACTATTTTATTTATGATCCATAAAAACAAACGCTCATCTTAAACTTTATTTCATTTAAATATTTTAGATACCTGGAGTTATTAAACTCCTCCTGATTTGTGCATCAAAAATAAGGTAATTTAACCAAAGATTACTTGACACCTGCATGCCCCTACAATACCTGCATATTCAGGGTAGCAAATAGTGAGAGGACTTCTTTTGATTTTTTCTTCAAAAAGATCTTTCTTGTTCAAGAAGAGAATAATAGAAGTGTCTGTGAACCATTTATTGTTACAGATACTGTCAAATAATTTCATGCTTTCATGCATCCGATTCTGTAATTGGAAAAGAAAACCTCATTGTATTTTATCAGACATCAGGATACATATTTTTCATTAGTTACAATGAACCAGGTAAGTCACAAAACTAAGTTTCTAGCATACAGAATCACATTTTACCACAGGGAAATACAGAGAAGCCAAGACCACTGCAAAGAACGCTTTCACAAGTAGGGTCTAAGCAACCACTTTTTCCCCCCCCTCCCTGCTCATTTCCAGGCTTAAGCTGTTTAGTATTTTCAAAATTTTTGGTGTGTTTTGACATTTTGCAGTACAAATATTCTACAGGAGTTGCTGAGTTATCTGATTTTGTCTTATATTGATTAGATCTTCTGGAAACTGAAAATTAAATTCTGCATGTAGGTGAGATTCCAACACAAAAAAAAAAATAGTTCTAGAGAACTAGAGAATCAAGTAAGCAGGTTTTTTTCCTCTCATCCTAATTTTTAACTCTATTGAAAAATTATCCAATATGTAAGTACTTTGGCCAAGCTCCAGTCACTTAAGTAGAAAGATGCTAGCTATGACCACCTTTGACTACATTTGACTTGAAAGGTTTTTTTATTTCTCTTTCCTCCCCAAACAGTAAGTTGCAGAACATGAAGAAGAGCACAGAATTCTGTAAATGATTCACGCACAATAGTTAAGCATCACTTTAGACCACTTGGATAGTAGAAGCATGCACTCTGTGCGCAATGACATAGGAAGAGTCACACCTCGAAAGAGAAGGAGTGGAGGATATTGGAAGGGAGAAGGAAGAGAAAAATTTCTGCAACTAAGGAAAGAGATCAGAGAAAAACATTTATAAAGAAACAAAAACTGAAGACTGAGGAAGGAGATGAAAACAAAACATGTGGTAAAGTAGAAACAGGTAAGTCAAGCAATTTCTTATTTTGTACTTCTGGCATCCATAAAGAGACTAAAATACGTATTACTGACAATCTATCCTTATTAATTTATGTATCCTTTAAAACATGAAAGGGTATAGCTGCAAAGAATACTTGTCTTTCAGTATTCCTTCTGAAAACATGAGGAAACACTCTGAAACCTGAAAGCATGAATTCTATCACCATTTCTCGTGACGTTTTACACAAAACCGATACAACTTATAAAGCAGTAATATTCTAAAAAGATGTATTTATAGCTTTCCTTTCAACCTTATGTAGTTTCTATCCAACAACTATGCCTTTCTTCAATGTTAAGGTACTTGCCATTTCCTCATCTTCAGCCAAGACCAAGTCATAATCACTTAATGCCACACAAAAAATAATTGCTGTAACACCCTCAAAACAATGAATCCACTTCTTCCGCTCTGATCTTTGGCCTCCAACATCAAACATCCTGCAAAACAGAAGTGCAAAGAAAGGAATGAACTTTGGAATTTCTAGCTTTCTGAATGTTAACCAATAAAATGTGAAAGTATCAGCTGTATAAGTCTGATCACAAAACTTTAAACTTTTAACTAATGCTTTTCAACTGCCCATGTTTAAACGGGATATACTTTTAAAAGAATATTGAAAATAATTTTAGTGTCTCGTAAAAAACATAATAAGCATAATAATTTTATTATTTATGTATTTATTCTCACATTTCATGCAACAGGACAAGGGGCAATGGTTTTAAACTAAAGGAGGGTAAATTCAGATTAGATAGAAGGAAGACATTTTTCACAATGAGGGTGGTGAAACACTGTCACAGGTTGCCCAGAGAGGTGGTAGATGCCCCATCCCTGGAAGCATCCCAGGTCAGGTTGGATGGGGCTCTGAGCAACTTGATCTAGTTGAAGATGTCCCTGCTCACTGCAGAGGGGTTGGACTAGATGACCTTTACAGGTCACTTCCAACCCAAACTATTCTATGATTCTATGATGATTCTATGATTTTCCCTAATAAATGCATTTTTTAGAAATGCGGTTAAGTGGAAAAACTGAGCTATAAAGATGAGTCCTGTTTCTTTTGAATTCTTAGCTTAGCAGAAATAGAGCAGTAGGAAAAGACCACATTCCAGAACTTGACAAAAGAAGATCAGCAAATTAACTCCAAATGAATGGATTTGCTTTTGTCTGCTAAATGCTTTAAATGGCCATTTACTAAAGATTATGGGCTACAGCCACTCTGAAGGACAGAAGTTTCATTAGACGTCATTAGGAACTTCAAATGTTTTGCAAGCTAGATAAATAGCATCCTGATATAATGAACTGTGAGTCATGTGGGGGGATGGTACCCAATACCAAAAAGAAAAAAAAAAAAAGCAGTGAAACAGTGGTATCCTGAAATTAAGCGATATATACATTGTACAAAGAGAGAGCACAGAGACTTTTTCTTTTTCCTATCACAGACAAAGTCTGTTGTCTCAAATTCTTGCCATGACTTAGAGCTTCAAAACAACGCAAATATGTCACATATTACTTCCCTCACTATGTCAGTCAATATTCTATCATGCAAAAATTTAATTTTCCCTCCTACTTCAAAGCAAATGCAATTATTCCTTTTAAGAGAGGCCTGACTTTTGTCTTCAGGGATTTTCACAAGTAATTTTTAACTACATTGTCACAAAAACAGAGCTTAGAATTCAGTAGGTATAAAAATGTTCAAATGGGGGGAGGAAGAGAAGAGAAAGGACCGAGGACAGACCAGTTCCTGCATTTCCATCCTCTTTGCTGTAAGTAGCAGAATGGCCAGCTCGATCATGAAAGCCTTATTTGGGCAAAAATGTCACACAAACAGGAAGAGAAATCCAGACTAGAACAACAATTGTTAAGATGCATAGTTATAATTCTTGTACAGATATTCCAGCATGGCCTAAAAACATTCAAACATTCAGAATTATATTAGTAATAAGGCTATCACACTGAGGACTTTTGGTAGACAGGAGGGCTGAACAACAACAAATCTCATTCTCTACAGGACAGAACAGAATACAAGACAGAAAAATTAACTGAGAAACTGAAGACTGCTCTTTTTTTTTTTCTTTGCAGACACCAGCTTCCATGGAATATGAGAAATTAAATGCGTTATACTGATGACAGTACTGCAGTATCAATCTGCATGGATCTCACCTAGTTCAACAATATCTTACAGCACCGCTCAATGCAAAAATATTACTAGTAAGGTGGTAACTGAGAGGTATAAAAAAACATGGCACAACTTCACATATTAATAAAATATTGTAGTAAAAAGTATTCATTCAAAGAACTGCAAAAATATGTAAAGAAAATAGGTCTGCACAAGGGGCATTGTATCATTTTGGCTTGTTCAGACTACATTGCCACCATGTATCCTGGGAAGGGAGGGAAAATGCAGAAGACAGACAACTTCTAGAACATAAAAGAAGTGTAATGACCAGTTTGCATTCACAGATAGTGATTTCAGACAGAAGTGTTTGCTTCAATTCAGAATAGCCTCTCTGCCAGTGGTGTATTTCACCAGTGCTATTTGTCTCTTTGGGGTTGTCTTTCTAACAGCATACTTAAACTCCCAGTTCTTTATGCAAACCACCTTTTTGCAGTCATTTTTGAAACTTTTATACACTAAAATCTAGTGCTGGATGAAATTTTGGCACCACAGTTTCACATTGAACATCTCAACAGCAAGTAATAAGAACTTGATGGATTGTTTTATGTCATGAAGCTTCTTCTCCATACGATATCAGTACAGAGAAATTCAGGCATACAGGACAAAAACCTATTTGGCACACAAAATTCTTAAAAAAAGATAAGGCTGCAAATATCTTTCAGAAAAATTAGTCATTCTGAACAGAGTGGTCTTAAAGTTCATAAGCTCTCCATCTGCCCTGTCAGAAGTCATATTGAGGCCTCTTAGGTCACAGTTCCAAAGACTGAAACACCCATAGAAGCTGCTTAATCTGCAGGTAAATTTTTAAAAATTTTGAAAGAATTATTTACAGATTCCACCTTCCAATATGGGAGGGTGTGCACACATGGTTGTGTGCAAGCCCATCTTCTAAGCACTTGGCTCAGGTGCTAAAATTCATGGTACCATCCATGGTATGACTACTCATAAAAACCGTATTTTGCTTATGCAAAGTGAGTCAGAATCTACAATGAACTCAAAAGAAATACAGGCAGTGCTGAAAGAATTGAAGTTTGTAACATGTAAATCTACCCTTTTATCTAAAGAATGACGGTATTAAAGAAATGCTTTAATGACTTTCCGTTATTTAGAGAAAGCAGACTTCTCCAGTGATATTACAAGGCGATTATGCCACATCAAGGCAAGTTACTTCACTGAACTAGCAAGACACTTCTCCAGTCATCACTCTACAAAGCTATGTTACTTAACTATATTAAATGGGTAGCTTTCTGAATGGTTTGTCTGCAACTGTGCAAAGTTAAAGACTTATGCAAGGTCCTTTCGTTAGCACAGTATGTTTTTGAAAGCTAGTGTCACCAGATTTGCTATGTTCTGCATTTTTCAGACTATCTAAGCAAAGAACATTATTGCAGTACCCGTACAAAATGTGATATAGGACAAAAGGGCACCAGATATTAATTATGATTACTTTCACTTCTTTAAGGTTATAAAAGTTGTTTTAGTCCCCAGGCCTTGCAAAAGACTCTGAATTTGACAAATATTTTTTTGTGGCAGAGCATTTACAAAAATATGAAACTTATCTGGAAAGTCTCACATATTAAACACTTATTAAAACGGAATTGCATTTTTTATTATTCCCGATTCCTGTTTTCCTTGGGTTCTAAGACTGCAGGAGGGCAGGTAAATAAAAAAAACCCTGCCTATTTAATGTTAGCGTACTACATGACTAGGTAAACTGCATTTGAAGGGATTAAATTATGGCTGTCATTTTTAGAAGTCTTAAAGTGTTGTTTTTTTTTAAATAAAAATATAGCAACTCAGAACACAGTAAAAATAAGTAGAGAAGGAAACAAATTAGAAGAAAAACAAAGACCCTTGGCTTTCTGATCAAAAACTGTCAGAAACATCATAACCTCTAATGGGTTCTTCTGCTTGGGTATACTATTGTGCAAGTGACAATGCTCATTGCCCATTTAATGTTCTACAATGGAATAGTGCCATCTTAAAAACATTTTAAAGATTACTCCTTTTAGGATTTAAAAATGAAGAAAGGATTCCTTATAAGTGTTCCTTATCTTCAGAGATATCTTTGAGTGGAAGTCTGTGGATATCGCCCTATGTAAATGCAAGCCACCCACCTACTCCTACTTAGTTCTCAAATAATTAGTGATGGCTATAACCATAGGAAGATACTTCATACTAGTATATCTTATTAATTAATACCTTAAATTTTAGTCATTACTTCTGTCAATTGTAATGCCAATGTTTTATAGTTTTGTACTAAGACACAGATTTCCACAAGGAAGTTAAATTATAAGAACATTTCTACAAAATAAGGTGTTCTTTCAAGACAAAAGTAGTAATTAATCTGACTCAACTTCTGAAATAGTCTATAGGAACAGGATGAAGATGACTTGCTATTTGCATGTTAGATAAAATCAATAATCAAAGCTATGCTGAGCGCTTTATAGAGAAGGCTGAAGTGAGGCTCAACCTCAAAGAATCTAAATGTACACAGAAAAACAGGAAAGAAAAGATAATGAAAAAAATTGAAGTACACAATATTGCACAGTTAGTCATGTTTATGTACCCTCACCTTGGTATAATCAAGTCTTTTATGCCTTCACTTCATCTTAAAAGTTCTTTTCAATGTTATGTAAGTATATACTTCTTCAAGCCTTTCCAATAACTCATTAAGCTATCTCTTAAGGCACCCAAAATTTAAACACCTGCTGTACAGGTGTTTACAGCTAAATACTTCCAGAGGCCTGTCTTAAAGTTACACATTTTATAGAAGTGTAATCATGTGGTCCTTATAATAGTCTTTATAAGACTGTAATCATATGGTACTTGTAACAGTTCTAATAATCAATACAGACTGTAAGTAGCTACCTGCATACAAATTCACTGAGAGTGTAGGAGAATTTAAACACATCTACGATGGGGAACTGAACAAGAAACTTTAGCAAATGAGTGAGAAAATGGGTAACTCCTCAGAATATGGAAGACTTCTCCTGAGGCTTGGCTAAGGACTACTCTCCTTAGATTTGCAAGAGGACCATTCCCATTTACCAGCTATTATTTTATGGATGAATACGAATTTTGTATACTTAAACCCTAAAACAAGGAAACAAAAATATATTCCCGCAGTACTAATGGCCTGGAAGCATCCATATTACAGTACTTGTTATGCGTTTACATGAAAAAAATATTGTCCATGAAGATACTAAACAAATATATTGTAAAGACATGCTGACAACAATCTCTGCACAATCTAAATGCAGACACAGTGCGAGTTTTACTGAGTTTTCATCCCATTCTTCCTGATCAGTAGGAGGTAGAATATTACTACATTTATACTATCCTATGCTTTCATCATTAATATCTTTGGATATAAAATGTTCACAATATTAACATTATTTTGTAAATTCCATATCATAGGAAACATAAGTCACATTCCTTCATCACTAAATAAAGTACTGTCTTAAAGTACAAAAATTTTAATTCAGTTCTTCAGGAAAATGGATTTACTCTTTCATATAACACCAGAAAACATTTACAAGCCTCCAGCTCTCCAGCTGAATTTAAAGGGAAGAATCTGATAGAAGAACAACTATTTAACATAGTAGAATATTGAATATTTTGAGATTTAATTTCGATACAAAATATCTTTACAAAAAGCTTCCAATAAAACCAAAGCATTTGTTACTTAATATCTGCGTATTTATTCTGAGTTATTACAGGAGTTCCAATGACTCCCACTTCCCTTCAGAAAACCAACCCAAGCATGGGGAATTTTTTTTTTTTTTAAGAAAAAAAGGGGGAAGGGAAAAAAAAATCAAAGTTGTGGTTAGACAAATTTGTTAAGTTATAGCATTGAAAGTCCATCTTCTAGAACTTTATAGAAACCATAACAGACAGACAAACATGCAGCATGATTCACATACTTAAAATGAAGATCTTTGAAAGTGAAGTGAGTTTCCACTATTCCTGTCGTTTTCACTCTAGTCCTGAGAACGTCCTGTTGGGTTGGAATGTAGCTGGTTTGTGCTATCCTGTCCAAGTCATTCAAGTAACTGAAGGTAAAAATAAATACTGCTTTCAGTTATTCATAAAATAGTATCAAGATAATTACAAAGAATTACAGAAGTTCTAGGTCCATTCATTATGTCGTGCTTGACTTTCATGAAATAGCTTTCTCTGAGACAAAAAAGACACATTATTTCCCTCAATTTTCCAAGGTTATTTGAAATAAGCTTTAGAGACACAGAGCTATTTCATCCTAGAAGAAAGAAAACTTATGCAATTGACTCCATTACAAAGAGTTCTTCTTTTGAAATCCCAAATGCAAACATGGTTACACATACACCAATGTTATTTGCACTAACTAGAACATCACCTTCATCTTTGTAACCCACTGAACTACAAGATAATTTGAACTATAAACAAAACCCAAAATTACCCTAGATTTGATAATAGGTATGACAAGAACAACCCAGTGTTTTGGCCAGAATTGATGTGTTTAAGAAAATGCTTAATATGCAACAATTAGCTTTCTATTGAGAATTTCTAATTGCACACATTTTTGATAACAGTATACTTTCACTGCCAAAATTCTTGCGATGCAGACCAAGCAGTCCAGTGTTTCTAAAACCCATACAAATCTTATTGTGCTTTTCCTATAGTAAATATAGGGAAAGCATTATATTCTTCTTTCAGCCTAACCAGAAGTTAGAAATTTTAAGGATTCAAATTGCATGGCTAGAAGAACGGTTTTCTTATGAAACTGGAGGTAGAGATACCTCAACCAACAAAATAGAACAGAAGAAAGTAGTGATGCTCCAAATGAAGTGCTCCATATTGAAGAAGGTTGATAAAACTGCTATCTCTTAAGTCAAGAGATCTGTCATCATGAGCTCAGCTTGTTGCCATCTACGCTCTGTACCCTTAGAACAACTTCAGCAGACAAGTAACAATCATGCTGGAATGCTATTTAATACAATTTGATCACATTTCTATTCATTCAGCATGCCTATGATTACATTACTCCAGCTGTAGTCTTTTCACAGTTGCCTTACCTGAATGTTGTTTGTTTATTCTATACTTATTCTACACTTATTCTAAAGAAGTACCTTATTTTAAGGAAAGTGAAAGACAACTTCAAATACTACAAATTACTTCAGCCGTAATAAAATTGCCCTATAAGGCCAGTATCACTGCTATGCCATTCTTTACCATCTTACTTCTTCCTCGATGGACTCTTTTCCTTGACTGACTTACCGTTACTTGCTGCCATCACATCTGATTTCACATACCCTCGATTCCTTACTATTTTAGTTTTTTAATGAAGTACCCTAGCATAGAAGACACATCCTGGTTGTTACCTTTGCTCGACACATTTCTAAGAGACCATTAATTAACAAAGAAAATGCAGCAATGTTGAACCACAGAAGAAACTATTATGAACATGAAAGTAGTACCCTTGGTAATACAGATTCACATCACGTAATCAAGTTTCCTGCAACATGTTCAGATACTAACAGGTACATGAGAGCAGAATTCCTCAAAAGATGAGACTTCCTTTATATTCCTTTAGCTACTACTTACAAGACAGAGAGAATCTTGTCACATAGCACTTACTAGGCAGCAGAGTCATTAAGCTGGTATTCTCTAGATCTGTTGAAACAAGCTTGAACTCCACTGTCTTTCCACAGTCTCTTGATAACTCCAGCAAGCTCTGCAGTCATAAATCCTTCTTCTGCTGCCCCAGCTAGCACAAACAGTTGACGAGCATCATCCTTCAGGTTGTAAACAGAAAGTGCAGAGACAAACACTAAGAAATACAACAGCAGTATTATCACCTAAGAACTATATTCAGCAAATGAGTTACTTAACCTGATAAATGTGAATGTAACCAAACAAAAAAATGCGAAGGAAGACAATTGGTTTTAATGTTCTGCATAGGATATTAATTCCCACATTTTTCAACAACAGAAAAAGACTAATAAACCAAATTTCTCATTAGCTGATAAAGCGTCTTCTGATCTGTTTTTAGCTTGAACTACGTTTCTATAAACAGAAGTAATAACATATTTTGTACTCAAGTCTAAAGTGAACCTTATTTGCTTATCAGATACCACAAACCGAACAAAATGGTTACAATGCACATTAAATCCTTCAAAAATGCAGATGTATATTGACTGAAGAAAACACATTAATCACTTCAGCTTCAAAAAACAACTTTTTTTGAAAGTGACAAATGATCATTTCTTCCCAAATCATGCATTAGCAAATGCAAAAATACTTCTTAAAACCTTTCCAGATAGATGAGTTACAAATATCCATTACCTTAATTATTCTACAGAGACCAAATTGTCTTGGTAATGCGATATCAAGCAAACATCATGATTTTCAAGAGAGCAAATGCTGGATTTTACGACTACATATAATGACTGCTTTTGAGAGTGAGGTTAATAGAGTACAGGATGTCAATCCACCAGTCTCCTTTAACAGAATTTGACCAGTTGGCTACCTTCATCCAGTTTTCACTGAGGAAAAGAACTTAAAAATGTTAGACCTGTAAGGCATTGGAAAAAGATGATAGCACCTGGGTAGAGGAGAGAGATCTACATCAGTACTCTCCTGTGGGTAGCTGCTTGACCTTGGTTATTAGCTGTATGTGATCTAATGCCAAGGTATGTCAGCCAGAAAAATCAGCATACTTGTGGCTTGTAACTACCACCCACAGCATATACTCTTTGTCCAATAATTAAGAAAGAGAACAAATGATACTGGAAAGAAGGAAGGAGAAAAGAGCGACCTGGGCACACCAGCTGGGAACTGAAAATATTTCAAAAAAGAGGAGGGTTAAAAAAGCAAAATACAAGGTTAGTCTCACAAAACAGTAAGTGGAGATGCAAATCTGTAGAAAAATCCGGTTCTGACACCTTTGCTGTTCAAACAGTAAACTGAAAAAAACCACTTCAGATAAGCACAGAAAGTTGTGATTTTTCTAAAGATACTGTAGACTTAAATAATCAAAGATTATGACAGCTAACAGGGAAATTGTTTACATATAGATTAATACTGATATTCACAGCTTAAAAACAAAAAGCTTGCAGTTCAATCAAGGCAAACGAAGAGTTTTATACATGTCTATGTATACATATGTAGTTATACATATGAACAACAGGTATCTTACATATAGTTCAAAAAGTCTTTTGAAAGCTAGTTACAAATCTAAAAATGAACATTTGTCAAACAAATTAACAGAATACTGATTACTGTACATGCACAGGACAAATTGTGGACAACTAATAAAAATTCAATGGCTTGCACAAATAATTACATTAAAAAAACAGAGCAGTAACGATCAAAGAGTTGGACACTCAGACCACACAGACTGTAGTTTGAGCAATACACTTGCACAGAAGAAACCTGAATGACAATTCTGGTCTTGAATATTGTTTGTGGCTGCAAATGCCAAGGACCCACAACTCACAGAAGCAGCAGATCTTGAAGAAGAGACAATGTATTAAGACACATGATGGAAACAGTTTGAAAACTAACAGTCAGTTTTGTCATCAACAATTATGCTATTTTATACCTAACATGGTTTGACTTTCAAACATATAAAATTCACTCTGTTCCAAATAACTCTAATCTCTACATGCTCTAAAATGGAGGAAGGGGAAAGGGGAGGCAGAACAAGAGAATCAATTTCAAGTTTTTAAAAACCCAAACATTAAAATAAAAAGTGGTCTCTGTTACCCCCACACTCCCTTTTCTAAGGTTGACAAGAACTACAGAAACCACAAGTGAGGTAGTATGCAATCATCAAGTCCTACTTTCATTATTAAACAATGCTAGATACTTTCCTTTAATTACACTGGAATGGGACAGCTTCCTCTCTAGGTGTCACTATTTTTATACCAGATTTCATAAATGAGATAAAGAAATTAATTTAACCATCTCTCTCACTAATTACAGCAGATCTCACATTCAGAAAGTGGTCCACAGTCCTCTAAAGCACAGTCACTAAATGTGTCTCAAAACATAGTTTCTACTTTAGTACTGAAAAGTCCTTTAGGACAAAGGAAGATACACCAGTCTTGCAACTGACCATTACTGAAGCTGCTGTTGTAATCTGTGCTCCCTTGATTAATAGCTTTAAAAAAGAAAACGAATATTCAACTCACTGCTTTACCATTAGTCTTATGACAGAAATAAGAGTGTATGATTTTCCAAATAAACTTATCCCATTTAGAATAAAACTCTCAGAAATTCCCCTCAGAATTTTAAGGAAAAGAGTCTAAATGTAACAGGTTTCAACAGGGGTTACAATTTTGAGCTTTTTTTTTTTCCTGAAAAATGACAAGGTTACAATGAAATAGAATAAAATAAAAAGGTTATACTATAATAATCGAGAACTAACCATACATTTATTTTTTTAAATGAGACTGATGAATTCAGAGCTTGTGTTATACCTTTTTCCAATTTCTGACTTTACAATTGGCAAAAATCTAGTACTGATGTACCGTAACAGTATTGCTCTGAAAAAATGATTTGAACCACCAAGACCTGCCTAAGAGCAAAGGGATGGACAGCTATTTTAAGATTATCCCTGACAGACGTTTGCTTCATCATTTATATAACTCTCTGAAGTCAAGAAACTCACGTGACTTCAAACTGATATTATATATAAAATAGCCCTCAGAATCTTCTTGCTAGTCATTTTATCTGGTAACACCTGAATTTACTGCTTCTCCATTTTTGCTTACTATGTATTTAGTAACATGTGTCTACCATCTGCCCCTTTCCAACATTAACTGCCAGACTCCAGAGAGGACTCCATTGCACAAACACTGAACTAACATGTGATAAGATACTGCTGCTGCCCTGGAAAACTTTGGTCTTAAGGGAAGACAATAGCAAACATGAGAACAAATGTAGAGAGGAATAACCAATGAAAACAAACGTTTTACTAGTTAGGTTTATAACTGAAGAGGCTTCAGGTAGAATTAACATTAAGTACATAAAATAATGACTATCAAAGAGCAAAATGAAAATTAACTAATAATTCACGACTGCCAATTAGATTTAGACTTCAGATACAACTTTATGACCCACTTTACATAATTTATGAATGTTTGTCTTCCTTATGACAACCATACATAATGTATTTCACAAGGTCACTGTGAATGTATACTCTCTAATATTTATAAATTGCTTTTTAAACAATCAGTAAGATCTTGAACACAAGACTTTGTCATGAATGAAGAATGTACACACCGTTTCTTATTTTAAGACCCTCCCCTCCTCATAAACTGTAATTCAACCTTAACATGATGGAAAGAACTTAATTATGATAAAATATCCCTCCAACTACCTTACATACTTATTTCAATATGTGAACAGCAAAAAAAAAAAAAAAAACTTCCTCCATCTTTTCTGCAAGACAGGTGTAACGTGGCTAGTTCCTGCTTCAAAAACGGTACCAGTGAACATTCCAGATTCTGACATTGATTTCTATGGAAAGAAAATAAAAGTACACATCCTGAACTAAGTTTTGATGCTATTCAGACTAACAACTTTGGTGATCAATTTCAGCACTGCAGCACAGAGTGTATTCGTGTAAACAGAGGAAAGAAAAACCACATAAGCTGAGCACTGTACAGAGAGATTCAGAGCATCTAACTTCCTGACCACTTAGAAAATGGTCTCCTATTTCTTGGGAAAAATCCTTAATCCATATGGTATCATGAAAAAATGGTATACCAGCAGCAGGGCTATGCCTATGTCTCTGCTCTGAGTAAAATAAAGTCCTCCAAACTGGAAATCGGTATAAAACAGGATCAAGCTCAGAGTCTGGAAATGTTTTAGGCACCGCTGTACCTGTGACCTAACAGAGAAGTGCAGACAGTAGCTGGATGCCCACCTATTTAAGCTGTGTCTTTTAAGAAACATGAAGATGTCTAACTTAAATTACTTACAGAACATACAAGTCCATACAAATAATGAGACATGACTACATAGTTTAATGCTTTTCAAAAACTCCCCAAGACTCCGATGTTTTGTTCTCCAAATTTAGATAGAATTTGGAGAACTGTATCTAAACCAAATAGTGGTTGTGAATCAGCTCAGTGCTGATTGCTTTGTAGGTCACCTTGCCATGTAAATGCCAATGGCATTTAGTTTTCAATCAAATTTTGTATCCTACAAAGATCATTTTTGGATATCAAGAGATTTTTTCCAGGAAATAGTAATAGAATTTGAAAATGAATGGATATTTCAGCCGTGTATCTATGTCTGCACTTCAATACTCACAGCCCTGGTTGGATCACCAAAGTCTATCTTCAGTCTCCCCATTGCTCTAATGATGGCAATAATGGACTGAATGGTGTTACTGTAGACAACAGCTTTGTACTGTTTACATTCTTCTTCTGAATAACCAGCTTCATGGATAATCCTAGGGAAGGAAAAAAAATAAATTCTCTATTCAAATTAAAAAAAAAAAACAAACTCCCTATCATAGTATTTCACCATACTTACTTCATTTGTTTGACAATTGTGCTTTTCCCCGATTCACCAGCTCCTGAAAAATAAATGCATGAAAATTCATTAAAGTAGATGTTTATTAATCTCTGAAAATACATTTAGTTTCTACACTTCAAATACCTAACCAATATAAAAACGTTCAATAGTTAAAAGTACATGTTACAAATCCATTTTTAATATCAAAATCTAAGTGTCTCGAGTTGCAAGTTTCAAAATTAAGACATTTTAAGAACAAATCAATCAGCTCTAAAAAGTTTTTGCTTTTCTTTTTACAGAAGTGAGCATAATCTGCACGGCCCGCTGGTGTTTCTAATGCAAAGAGATGATCAGCTGTTCAGCTTCAAAGGGGCCTGAAGCTCAATTCTTCTAACTCTCTTTTCAGTCAACACCTAACCAAAAACGTCCTTCATACATTCTTCACATTGTATTAATGGTCTTCAGTGTTCCAGTTCTTGTAATTATCTTTTGGCCCTTGCAAGAACAAAGACAGACAGTCAGACTACTTTTTGTTGGAACAGATTGCATGAGGTTTGCCAGACGTGCCGATACCATTCTCAACACTTAACAACTTAATAACAAATGCATGCTATGTTAAAATACAGAGCTTATAAAAACAAGTAGTATGTTTGTCAGCAGACGGGGGGGGGGGGGAGGGGCAGGGCCTGAAAAAAAACAACAGTTTTTGCTGTTTTGACAACCTTAGTTTACTTTACCTCCACTTTCTTAAGTTTGCTTTTCCCTGAAAAAAATTATGGAACTCTTAAAGCTGTGATCTAACCTCTTTAGACAGCACGCTCCCAGTTTGTCTGTGACTTGTGCTGAATTCTCCCTCTTACATTTCCTCTTTCTCAATATGGATTTGCAGAAGTAAGTATAATCTTCAAACAGTCTACAAGTGTTTCTAATGCAAACAGATCACCAGTTGTCCAATTCCAATACAACCAAAGACGACTCTCTTCTTTAGAGGTCACTGTGACCATAGTAAGCCACTAATAAAGGCTATATTTATTCATCTTCAAAAAAGGGCAAGAAAGGGAACCTGAGACATGAGACAGCCTCACCTTGATCCTCAGACTAACTATACAGCCTGAAAGCCATTTCCAGGCACATGAACGAAAAGGTGACTGGGGATTGCAAGCATGGATTTACGAAGTACAAACTCTCCCTAACTCGATAATTTTTTGTGAAGAAACAGCTGGTTTTGAGGATGAAGGACACCAATGGATATCACTTACTTTGACTCTAATATAGCTTCTGATGTCACCTCCCATAGCATCCTTGTACTAAACTGGATAAATATCAACTTCAGAGTGTCTGAAAATCTGCCTAGACATCCAGACTTAAAGGCTTGTGGTGAACAGTTTAAAGTCTAACTGGAAGTCAGTTAGAAGAGGCAATCTTCAGATTATACTGGGCTAATACAGTTTAACATCTTCATCAACAACCCAAAAGCCAGGATGGAATGCACCCACATCAAGTCTGCAAGCAACATCAACCTGGGAGGCCAAGAAGTGGTCATAGTGTTGGAGAACAGAGGTGCTACTCAGAGGGTCCTCAACAAGCTAGAGAACTGAGCTGACAGGAATCTCATGACAGCGAACAGAAACAATTGTTAAGTGGCACAGAATAACCCATGCAACAATACAGACTTGGGAGTAATGGGTTAGGGAACAATCTTGTGGAAAACAACTGTGGGGATCAACAACCTGAAGAGTCAGTAGTGGGCCCTTGTGGCATTGAAGGTCAACCACATTCCAGGCTGCTGCACTGGATCTGGCTGGGATCGAGTTAACTTTCTTCACAGCAGCCCATATGGTGCCATGCTTTGGATTTGTGGCTAAACCAGCATTGATAACACACTAGTGTTTTTGCTATTGCTGAAAAGCACATGCTTTTTCTCTTTTACACCCTGTCCCCACCCCTAGCAAGTAGGCTGGGGAAGGCAAGAGGCTGAGAAAGGACAGAGACAGGACAACTGACCCAAGTTGACGAAAGAGATATTCCATACCACATGATGCCACGCTCAGCAGTAAAAGCTCAGGTAAAGGAGGAAGGGTGGACATTTGTGGTTATGGTGTTTGTCTTACCCTTTGTTTGTCACAACTTTTGGAAGGGTGATTATGGTGAAGGGTCTAGAGCACAAGGCTTGAGGAACACCTGAGGGAACTGGGGTTGTTTAGCCTGGAGAAAAGGAGTCTCAAGAGACACCTTATCACTCTCTACAACTACCTGAATAGAAGTTGTAGCGAGGTGGGTGTCAGTCTCTTCACCCAAGTAACAAGCAATAGGACAAGAGGAAGCGGCCTCACGTTGCACCAGGGGAGGTTTAAACCGGATATTAGGAAAACTTGCTTCACTGAAAGGGTTGTCAAGCATTGGAACAGGCTGTCCAGGGAAGTGGTTGAGTCATCATCCCTGGAGGTATTTAAAAAGATGTGTAGCCATGGTGCTTAGGGATGTGGTTTACTGGTGGACTTGGCAGTGTTAGGTTTATGGTTGGACTTGATGAACTTAAAGGTCTTTTCCAACCTAAAAGATTCTATGACTCTTCCCACACAAGCATTATGCATGCTGAGGCTTTGCTGTCCAGGAAGCAGCCAAACATCTGCCTCCCAATGGGAAGCAAGGAATTAATTCTTCTTTTTGCTTTGCTTGTGTGTGCAAGCTTTTGCTTTCCATATTAATATATCATTATCTTGATCCATGAATCTTCTCTCCTTCCTTCTGTTGTTTCCTCATCCTGAGAGGACAGTAAGCAAGCAGCTGCATGGGTGTTTGGGTTGACCCTGGCCAACAGCTACCACTGCTGCACCGGCAAAACTGCAGTCAATAAGTCAAAAGAAGCTGTTATTCCCCAGTAGTCAGCATGCACGATGCTGTATCCAAGTACTGCATACTGTTCCCCCCTCAGCACCCAGTAAACGAGATACTGATAAAACCAGACAAAAAACAGCAGCAGGTCACTCAGTTGATTGGGGGCTGGTGCACATGGCATACAAGGAAAAGCTATATGGAACTGGGCTTTCTAATTCCAGAAGGACTACGGGGGTGGGAGGGCGGGTGATGTGGGGTGGGATGTCAGTCTAATTGCTGTTCTCTCCATAAAGCCAAGCTGAAGGCAGAAGCAAACTTCTTGGAGGTACACAACAAAAAGATGGGAGGCAATCAAGAAGCTGCAGCATAGTTTCACAGAGATACAAGGTGTGGCAGGGAACCTATCCTCATGGAAGAGGTTAAGCACTGGAACGAAGTGCATAGAGAGGAAGTAGAAACTCAGCCTTGAAGGTCTTCAAGATTCAGCTGGACAAGGTTCTGAGCAACCTGATCTATTTGGATGTTAGTCTGGCTTTGAACCAAGGGTTTAGCTAGATGACCTCTAGAGGTTTCTTCCAACTTAAAATATTATTTGAGGTCAGCATAACAGAATATTTCTATACTTTGACTACTGTATAGTGATGCCTTTGGGATATTCCTCCTATTAAACCAAATATAACAGGCTTCATAACAGGCTCGAGCCAATTTAAAACTGCCTGACAAAAGTTGTCCCACCTCCTCCCCAGCACTGCTACTGATGTGGCTAGACTTCCCCTCCTCCAACACACAGTAGAATGCATGTTAGCACCAACAGGAGCTAGTGTGCTGCAAAATTAAGTAGCTGAGGAATAGAGTAGGCCTGTCAACGTCAATCTAAGATTGCTTAATGCCATCTTTAGCTAATGGCCAAGTAAAAGACTTATTTTTTTAATAAACCTGCAAGTTTCTTTCTAGAGCAGCAATGGTTCTTAAGACTCTGAGCTGCCATGGAAGTTCAGTATCAGTATATTAATATAAACAGAAAACAGAGACACCAACAACAGAAGTCACTCGTTATTGTGACACCTGAAGCATTTCTAAACCAAACTTACTCTGTAAATACCTAATTATGCACTTAAACACAAATGGGTGACAAAAGTTTAAAGATTAGCTTCATTAATGAAATTACTATAATTTGCTTTGGGTTAATATTTTCATTCAAACAATTTGAAGAAAGTATATACCCCTGCATTCAACATCAATTTTGGAGATATTAGGAAACATTACTACAACATTTAATTTACATGATTTTGTGAAGTGCTCTATTAAAAATTCACCACATTTGACTAACCGAGCAGGTCAGTGTCAGGGCTAGTCACAGTATCAAAATTTAATTATTTTGTAGTACGCTTTCTACTCAGTTTTTCCAGAGTAAAGTGCACCAGTTACCTAGAATTCTCATGAAAGCCTTCTCAGTAACATAACCACAAACATTCATAATATGTGTAAAAAAAAAAAGTCATTTATTACAGAGTACCTAACATCAACAGTTTGTTCCTGGAAGATGCATTCCCCTGTTTAATGGAAAATAGAAACAGTTGTGTTTGGTTTGGGTTTTTCCTTTAACTGCATGTAAAATGTCTGCAGCTTGCCTAATAATCTTTGTGAAGTATGTAAGAAAAATCACACCTGGCTCACTGTCCACACTGAAAGGAGATTCATTATTTTTGCATTCCTGAATGCAGAGCTCAGCCGGGTTTTCCAATGGATGCATTTTAAGTTTTCCTCCTTTATCTCAGTGTGAATAAGTTCACTAGAGCAAAATGAGAACTAACTCTGTTTTAGAAAGTTTTAGACAGGAGCAAACAGTATTAATGTTTCATGTGACAGCTGCATATAAAATGTCAGAGCTAGCTGTACTGCCACCACCAAACGCTACCCAAATTTAGACAGACTTGACTGTATATTCCTCAATCATCTAGTAAAGAATGCTATTTATTGTCTACTACTTCAGTGTGATACTTTATTTCAGCCTCACTACTGCAAATAATCTGAACAAACTTATTGGCTCAGGTACTATTTATGTATAACAAAGAATATTAATAAAAAGACATGACAGTTCTGCTCAGATTAGAAAAACAGCAGTGTATCAGCTCTGAATTTGAAAGAATGGTGGGCATTTTTTGTTTAATTAGTTTTAAATGGAAGTCTAAGCTAACTGTTAGGTCATCACTTTGACAAAAGAAATCTTAATAACTGATGAGTATTTTCATCTCTCTCACAAAAAAAAAAAAAAAGAGGAAAACATCCTATGAAAATCCCATTTAAGGCACAGAATTTTAAAACTTTTAATTGCATAGTTCAGTCAGAATACAGTTTCAACTAAGTCTAATGCTCTTATTACACCTGCTCGCCAGAAAGCAGTTAGATCCTTATGCTTCATTATGCAGACTGACAAAGTGTGGAAGCAAAGCACATCCAACTTAATCATCACAATTTAACACAGGAAACAGCAGAACCACGTTTTCGCCCCTAGATTCTACTACAATCTGAAGGGTCTTCCACTTCAGAGTTTAGTGATCAGGCTCTACCTTCACAGGTCAATACTGCCACAGCTAGTATTGGTGCTATCCAAAGCAGTCGCTTACCTGGATCCAGCATGACTTATGACAGCACTCAGTGAATTCATACTTAGCACATAAACCCAGGCCTCTAATCCTACTGCACCACCCATGGCACAGTTAATCTGAAGCTCAGTTAAGTAAGAGGGACTAAATTTGTATTACAATTTTGCTTTCAAAGCCAACTTTCAACTTTGGAATTAGAGAGAAAAATCAAAGCATCTTCATGTTCAAAAACCCAATCAAAAAAGCATTTAACAGATCAACCTCATGTATAGTACTCAGAAGGAACTGAGTAGGAGCTAGTAAAACTCAAACAAATTTAAGAAACAGCTAAAGCAGTATTTGATCCTCCAAGCTGCTATTTGGCCAGTTACACAAGAACTTACTAAAAAATATTAAAAATACTGTTGGACTCAATGATCTTAAGGGTCTTTTCCAACCTAAATGATTCTATGATCCTATGACTCACTACTACGAAATTGTAGCAAACATCATTTTAGACAGATTCAATATTCTTTTATTTTCCAAATGGAGCAGGTCTGTGTTTAAAAAGAACTAAGTATTTTATAATTTGATAAAAAATAACAGGTCAGCAAAAATGTTACTTTAAACTGCTCATAGTGTTGCATGATTTATTATCCCACACACTGCCTACATAGCAAGCATTCCAGAACTACAAATTTCTGGAACAAATGTTTTATGCACCAAAGCACATAAACTACTGTTTGTAAGTGCTGAGATCTTAATAATAACATTTCTAACTTGTGAAGCGTTTGCTAATTGCTTACTGAAAAAACTGATCAAATACCAAAATAAAAAGCAATGCAAACTTCAAGTTCACAGTATCCCTCTTTGGAGGAAACCAACTGTAGAGTACAACAATTCCTAAAAGCACAAATATAATCCTCACAACACTAACACAGAAAAAATTGTAGACTAAATTTTTTTTGGGGAAAAAAAAAAGATTATGAGGAGAATTAGATAAAAACTAAAGAGTAGCATGGGGCTGACTTTGAACCACCAACTAAGCTGGACAAAGGAACAGAACCCACAAACAAGTAGAATAGTCTTATATATTGCCAGAAGAGAGGTCAAGTATGGACAAGAGTAATTAAAACTTGCAATGGATGCTTGTCAGCTTTTCAGACTGTAAAACGGGAGACTTGCACCAGATTAACTTAAACATAGAGACACGTGGCATTTAAAATAAAACACATTGACTCAAATTGTTGGATTCACCTGAAGTCCTCTCCCCCCAGTTCTCCTACCCAGTCTTCTGACAGATGTTAGTATTTCACAGTAGAAGGCACAAGATGAATGGTGCCTGTTCCTCAGCTGCCACCGGCCACAGCACAAGTTAAATGCCCAGTGATTTCTACTCCTTCTGCTACAGGTCCAGTAACTTCTTACAAAAGCACATGGCAAGCAGATAGCTTGGAAGTATAATCTCTTATCACCTCATGACACATTGTCAGATATGAGACTTAAATTAGAATTCAAGCTGCTAAACATTGTTACTATATTCAAAATACATCAGTGCTAGCACAAGAAACCCACAGGGGAAACTTCCATAAGACAGGCTGACCACTAGATGAAACATCCTCCAACACCAGCACTCACACCACTCTTTCTCCCAGCAAAATTTGTTTTGTCTTGTGTCCCCACTCCCCCTTTTTGAAGCCACCCAGCAATTACGCTTCTTACCTACCAACATCTTGTATTCTAATTCTGGGGCAGCTGCTGCCACTGACAGAGTTTATGTTTCTTTTCCCCTTCCCAACTGTTTTCATACAGTTAACCAAAGGTTGGCAGTACTCATGACTTATAAAGTGGCATTAGTCTTAGAAATTCCATAGCTACTGGAATTTGAATGTGCCAGGAAATGTTGAACGAGTTAAGAGAGAAGCTGTGTGAATAATATCTGAAAGAAAGTATTTCAGTAACTTAGCCATGTAGTAATATCAAGTGTGAACCCCAGGTTATATCACTGGTTGAAACCACAGGAGTGACAAATTCTAAAATTATGACACTGACTCATATAAAAGATCTGAGATAATTCTCAAGGTTTCAGCAGCTGCATGTTGGCTTAGTTCTACAGAAGAAGTACCATTTAAACCTATAAGCCACTGTCACTTTTGTAAATTCCCTAACAAATCAAGAATTAAATTACAGCTATTTCTTTCCTAGGTCTTCAGTATTGCTCTTCGTAGATGTTTGAAATCAATAGCACATAACAAAATAGTCAATACGTTATCTAAAACATATCATTTAAGAACCATTAATATAAAACTTTACCTCAAGAAGCAATCATACATTAACTCACATTAGGACCCTGTGTGTTTATTCAGGTCTAGACCTCCAAAAAACTGCTTTAAGTTTCTTAGATACTTAGGCTATTACTATAGTAAAGACACAATCAAGTGATAAAGACTGTATTAATTAGTTTAGTATTGAAAAAACAAATAAAAAATATGGGTCTGTATTCAGTATAACCTCTGAAACTCAACGAATTCTAAAAAATAAAGTTTATGGTGAAACAAGCAGAGCACACACTCCATTTTGCAAACCTTAAGGTAACTTTTATTCACATTTATCTTTAGAAGCATGAATTGAGTTTCCAGCTATTTCAAATTTTCTATTAGTGCTTGATTTCTTTTTATGACAAAGGTTTTTTTAAATTTTCTTTTTGCTTAGAATTTGATGCATGCAGTAAGCAGACACCTTAGTAAAAATTTTTTGTTATATGCAATTTTAGGTACAACACGCTCGAAATGCATGCAGCTTTTGAAAACAAATTATATCTAGGCTCTTCAAAACTGTTCTTCTATTTATATTCCTCAACTATTTCAAATTACTGGCTGCACAGCTACTGCTATATAGTAGGAACCCTTTTATTATTATGTGCATCACTTATACCATAACCATATTGCGGACTCATTGTCTCACTATGAAGGAGAGCATCAGTACAATTCCAAGTGTCATGTTTCAGAAACTCTGTGAAACATTGAAAAGGAAATATGGTACCTTGGAACTGAATCTACTTTGAGAAGATGTATCTGTTGAGAACATACAAGAGATCTCTTACAAAACAGTATCATTGCCTTACAGAGGGGCAGTGCCATTGTACTTTAAAATCTGAAGCATTTTCTTCATTGAAGATACAGGCATAGCTTGCTTTGTGCGAGGTGCCAAACCCAGCAGGACCGTGGCAAGTTGAGACTCAAAGGTTTGGAAATAAACCTCTTATGCCAGAAATTAAATAAGGGAATGGATGCATATTTAGAAATGAAAATAAGTATAGTAATCATGCTTGCTGCCTGACAACTATATGCCACACCACCAGCGGCTAAAACATTTGTGGCTCCAGGTTTATCTAAGATACCAAGCTGCTGTCAGCATTGACAAGATTATCAGTTGACTACTTAAATGTATCAAAGGCCAGCCTCCCCACTACTATCCTCTAATAAAAGATTTGGGAATCTCCTCAAAATTCAAAATCCAGAAACTTCTTAGCATTTCTAGTGGAACTTCACAAATAGCAAATAACTGATCTTCTGTTCAAAATTAAAATAAGATTAAGATTTGTTACTTAAAAAAAATTAAAGTGAAGATAACATTTCTTCCATACATAGTAGTATGCTCAGAAACAATCACTACATAATTCAAAATCATGGTATGAAAGAACATGATTAAAGGCCTTCTAGAACATGAGTTTGGGTGGATATTGTATGACCACACTACCTGAGAGAAATGCCAAGTGCTCCAACAGAAAAAAACACACCCCTTGCTCTTACAGTGCTCACCAAGACAGTTACTCTCAATTTCTGCCAACACAGTACAGCATGCCTCATCCAGCCCTCCAAACAAATAACTAATAAGCCTCCAGAAATCCAGAGTGCCCTGACATTTTTCTTGACAGTGTGGTTGGCCTTCATGGCCTTTTACCATTCACTAAGCTATAAACATGGTGTGCAAAGATAGTACGTTCAGTGACTGAGGTACCAGAGAGAATTTCTACTACAAAGCAGACTATCATTAATTACAACCAAAGATACTTTACAAAAAATTCCCCACTGCAACAGAGGCATACTTTATGCAGGTTATTCTGGTGGAGAGGTACAACAAAAGAACTTGGAATTTACAGCGTATTTTCATCTCTGACTCCACTTGCAATTCAGAACAACTACTGTTCTATTATCTACAATCGTGGCAGATTTGACAGTTCCTGCTACCTCGCATTACTATGTAACTGTAAAAAGAGTTGGGAAAAAAAAAAATCAGAAATGCATACACTTTGCTTTCTATCAATCAACACAGGAGAAACATGTCATGTAAATCTTAACTGGTTTTACTCAAAGCTCTACCTGTCACGCAACACTAAGGCATTATTTGCAAATGAGATAGATGGGTACTATCAAAGTTTACACCAGGGCAAATGCAGTTATACTAAAAGTTAACTCATAATTGTAAAAGTAGTGCAATAAACTTTAGTCCACATAAATTCTCAGTCTTTATCCATGCCTAACTTAACAGTGTTTTTCACCTTGTAGCTCGAGGACTAAGATCCACAAAAATAAGGAGAATAAGCATATTAATAGTCGACCTAAATTCACTACAAAAAAGTCTCCACCTCCACCAAAAAATTGTAAGGACTTACAAAGTGACACAGATTGAAATGTTAAATGAAAAGATATAGATATCCAGACTGATCTTTTTCAAAAGCAAACATTTTCAGAACTCGTATTTGCATTTGAACCAGGAAAGAAAATACTCAATCATATTCTTGTTACATGAACATGCATTTTCCACAAAAAGCTACCTACAAGCAAAATATTATTTGTGGTTAATAGTACTAAAACAAAAATCTGGCTGCTTTGTTGTTGTTCAAACAGACTCTGTATTTAACCGGCCTCAAATTAAACTGAGAAAGCTTTGAAGTATATAAGAAATTTCAACCCATTCAAACAGTCAGTTCCACCCAACAAGTGCAGAAGCAAGAAATTAGATAGATACCTACGTAAATAGCATCTTGTTAGGCCTCAAACAAGTATGTTGTCAAAGCCTGATCTAATATAAACCCAAAAGGTCCTATGTTCCAGAACAGCAGACAGGAACTAAACGACAGCCTTTGCTAGCAAACACTGAGGCACTAAAGCATATTAGAAGGAATCCTTGTCAATGTCTTTAAGAGCTTTAGAAAGCACATAATGGTTTTGCTAAGAGTTTACTGGATTTATTAAGGATCAGTAACCGAATCTGCATACAGCTGAGAAATCCACTTCCAAAATGCTTCAAGAAGTATTTAACAGATCAAGAATACAGACAACACTTAAATGAGACTTAGCAGCTTATTTTCCATCCACCCTTGTACAGTACTACGTCACTGATAGATTCTGAAATCAATGAGCATTCAAAATAACATTTAATTAAATAAAATCTATAAATGCTCAAGACAATTGTCTTGTTTACTCACAATTTTGTTATTGCAAAACATTTATGTCCAGTCATAGCAAGTTCAAAATTGCATTCCAATACTACATTCACACCATAATCTATTTATAATATTATTACAACTTTACTGATTTAACTGGAGACTAATGTCTCCATTCTCCTCCCTCCTGTTTGGACACTGAGCTAGCAATTATGCTTCTTGTCCACAGCCATCCTGCATTCTTCACAAAGTGCCAGGTATAAGAGGACTCTTCCAGTCAAGCCTACGACCTTCAAGCTAGAATACCATAAAGCAACGTATGTCTGAGACTCCTTGGACTTGATCAGAAAATGGAGGTTGGAGTTTTTCACTTCAAGTGCCCCAACAACATACTCCTTGAGAAAGATTGGCACTATCTTCTATTGCAGCTATGAGGTTTTAAAATAAGTGAGTTTTGAATCGAGTTTAACATGTCTACCCACTGGACCTCGCAGGTGAACACAATTTCATATTATTCCTAATCTGATTCTACAGTAAACTGCAACAAAGAAATATAGAAATTGAAAGAAACATATCCTGCACCCATTTTCCCCGCTACTATGCATTTTCAGTGCTCCCTTTGCATAAGGCATAGGTATCTGCTCCTCATCATGCTTTTATTCAGGTCCTCACCAGACCATTATGAAATACCCGTTAAATTGACCACTCTAGCAGCAAACTAAGTCCAAACAGGACAGTCAATTTGGCTATTAAACCAGCACAAAACTGAAATAAGCATTTAAAAGTGCCAGGGAGAGGGCAAAACCATTCAGCCAGATGCTGCAAGAGCGCTCTCCTTTTTAGCAACACAGAGCTGCTAGAATGGCTCAACTGCTTATTAGACAACATGCACTGCTTATTTCCAGCATTCTGATACGGACTTAGAAAGTAGGCAAGAACTTCTTGAGTTTTACTGGAAACTATTAAAAAAAAACCCCAGAGATTCAGAATGTCCTTATGATCGTAATGGGTAACAACTCGTTATGAGCCAAACAACTACAACAGCTTCATCTATGTAAAAAAACAATGTATAGTTGTATGCAAGAAATTATTTGATGAACTTCATAAAGGGAAGATGGAATACAGGTAGCCATTTGATTTGAACAGTATTCTAATTTCAAGAAACAGATCATATTACATTCTAGAGATATTAAGAACTATAAACCTGTCTCACAGATTCAACAGGGATTTTTATTATAGTACATTGATTTCTTCTTTAAAAACAATCTGTTTAGAGCAATGATTATAAAAACTTCCTGTCCATTCTAGGTTGCCTAGAAACTGTTATATTTCACTAAAGATTTAATCAGGTACCTTTGCTAAATATATTACGCATTTAAATTGCAATACTACATTTCTAAAAAGCATATATGTGAAAAAATGGGGTACAGTTTATTTCATAAACAGAAGCACTGCATATTTGAATGGTTGATTCCTCTAAATAAGTAGCTTTATGAAAAGTATTTTCTAATTTCAGTATCAATTTATATAGCTACATATAATATTGCAGTTTACATGCATCTCTAAATATAAATACATAGCGGCCATATAAACATACAGATATATGTCAACACTGCTGATTGATTTATTAAGTTGATACCTAAACATACAAGCAACTGTGTAATTCAGAGCTTCAATGACCCTTCAGTTACCAAAGCCAGGAAAGGAAAGCAATTTATTTGCCTACCATAAGTTTAACAACAAATCTCTTATTTAAATAATTGATTCTTAAATGCTCTATGACAATTATTCCCACCAGTTGAGATCCTGAAAGAACAATATAAAGAGAAATTTTAAAACAACTACACAGAAATATGGTTTTCAAGGAAAAAGCTTGCCATCAATTAAACCAAAATGAAACGGGAAGTTAAAATTTGACCTCAACAGAGAACATACTTTCAAATCAAGGAATAATGCATATGGGTATCTGTGACACTAGGTGATATTCAGGCCATTTTGCTGGGATAGCATAAACAGATACATGATACTTCACCTCCTGCTACATATTGAAACTATTGCTAATTCCAGAGATTTTGAAGCTGGCTCCACAGCTTTGCAAATTCCAAGGGCAAAGCCATGATGATAAGAAACATCTTCCAAATCCCCAACTCTAACACTTCTTACAGCTACACTGTGGAAGGGTTATGAGCAGTCACAAACATGGATAATTAGTCTATGACATCATATCATTCCTTCATCTCCCACCCTGATTCTCATTATGAAATCTTATTTGGTCTTGTCTGCTCCTACTCAACAGACAAGGAGAAAAAAAAAAAATTCTTAGCATTGAGAAGAGATGAGTTCAAATCTTTTATTGCAAAAGCACATATTCCTAGTACACAAAAATGTCTCAGCAAGAAGTTTTTGTCTTAATCATCTAATAAATTTCAGTATCTTAATTATACTTCTGCTCAAAAATGTGACTAAGTTGAGCCACTTCAAAAACTCTGCATTCTTCTGAAGAGCGCACTCAAAACTTCTTGCTCTCCCAAGTTCAAAGTTCTGATTTTTCCAATTGCTCTCTCTATACCTGACCAACTTAAATACTTTTTGGATACAGAATCTCTCAGGTGAAGCCAACCACGTTCCATTCACAGAATAACAAAACAGTAATTTACACAAAGCCTGAGGTAACAGTAGAACACTGAACAAGAACAGCTGACCTCAGTAAAACTCGACAAAGCCTAAGACTCAACCTCAGAATAGCAAGTTTTCATCAATACGGGTTCTCCTATACACATCTTGGGCAGGAAAAAAAAAAAAAAAAAGCTAGTTATCAAGTCAGTTCAGATCTTTACTTCAGCGTTTCCATGGCAGAAAAACTTCACACTTAACAGAAAACCTTAAGTATCTCTATTCTAGTTCCAGTTTTTTACCTTGACATTTACCAGTTAGCATATTACAGGAAACGCTGTGGACATCCATCAAGCTGAGCAGCAAAACTGACTTCAGAATTTCATGCCCTCTGAAGCCAGATTCATGGCTGGGTTTCAAAATACTAGGCAGACGTTTGGATGTGCCACCTACTGAACTCTTCCTCCTCAGAGGACCAAAACAACCAACAGGTAAAATGTGGCAGCAAAAGAACAACCCAATTTGGCAATATGATTAGATAAATCAGCACAGCCTAACTCTTTATAGCACAAAGCCCGAGTTCAAGTCAAGCCAACACAACTATGCAAGGAGCTATACTGTAAACTTTAGTTCTGAAGTGAGTTTAAAATAACCTCACAAAAGCAGGTTAGCTTAAATACAGAATCATTTCAGTAATATAATTTATAGGACTGAAGTAAACTGTCATATCAGCACAATGATGATACAATAAACTGTGCTGCCAGAAAAAGTACGAAGAAGCTAATTAAGTCAGTGTACTTCAGAACTTTTGTGTAGTCTTGAGGCACCACTGATGCTGGGAGTGAACAGCTTACCAAAAAGTACCTTTCCAGAGCTTTTTTGGTCTCTAATTCAGCAGGGGGAAAAAAAAAAAACAGCATTACATTGTTTTTAAAAGATAGCTTGAAGGAACACCATTTTTTAAGCTTAAAATATATTCTAACTCTTCAATAGAAAAGCAAAAGCCTTAATGCCTGATGCAAAAGAGAAGTTAAAATTAATTTTTATATACCCATAACTACACTTTTTAATCAAGAGACAAAAAAGCAAAGTCACCATTACTGGTATCATGACATAGCACAAAACAAACAGTTTCTCTTTAGCCCTTTCTAAAACAACAGGTACTGAATAATTTTTTTTCCTAAGAATGTTAAATAATTTAAAACATGACACCATAATAAATGGTGATTTCATAAAGAAACTTCCAAAATGAAGATTTAGAAGAATAATGCAACTGATGACCTGAAAACACTAAAGATAATTTGTATTGCAGTGAATAAGTCTACACACACATTAAAGACCAATTACTACACCAACATTCAAATAGAAAGAGACAAACATAAGAGAACCCAAACTGCAATTATACAAACACAACCATAACTGAACAGCTGTGCTTTCTGTACATCCATGAGCCTCCTTTCACAAAAGCAAGCGGGAGTATTACACTGTGGGAATCTAGTAATTTTGACTTTGAAATTATTGTTACATTTAGTACAAAGGCTTGAGAATTTCACTGACTTAACAACAAAGTCAGATATAAGAGTCCATGTAAATAACATCCTGACTGCCAGAGTCCAACTGTACCATATTAAAATGCAAGAGAGCTCCTAGTTCAGAACTCCTGCTAAATCTAAACAGACAGACAGAAAGTTGGGGGGACAAGTGAAAAAAGGACTTTAGTCCAGTGTGCAATCTGATCTGGAGGAAGGTAGGTATCACCAAGGACTGTGAGGATCATGCTGTTGAAAAGATGGGTATGCAGTGGGAGTCAGTTGACTGAGCAGACAGAAAGATGCAGGTCTGTAACAAAAGAAAAGCAGCCAGAAAAAGATGCCTGAGATGTGAAGATTTAGAAGAACAACTGAATAGAACTGTTCTAGTTACTGCCTGAAGGAACAAGAAGAACTGCAATGAAAAAGATTAAGAGCAGTACTGCGTCTTAAGTTAAAAAACAGGTATCTAAGAACGCAATATGCCAATGTTCCAGTATGAATCACAAGGATCTATTCAGGAATGGAAAAGTGGCTCAGTTGGTCATGAGTATAAAGGCATCCATTGAACTTAAATCTACAAACATGATTATCAGAAAGAAGACAGATAATTACAGTTGTCAAATATATGATCTGTGACCTCATGGATCCCAGGATCCACTCCTCAAGAATGTTTAAGACATATCTATTACCTTTTTCATTCAAGATACTAAGAACCTGAACAGTGGATTTGCTATATTAGGTGAAGAATGTGGTAATCCACAAGACAAAGCATTAATCCTATAAACTCATGCTGCCAGTTTGAATGTATTCATAAAACCTGATGAGTTAACCTTATACCAGAGGGCCTTCTACTAAATGAGTTACTGCCTGTTCTCCTGCAGTTGGCATAAATTCAGTCTTATGTGCTTTAGCTAATTCAACAGAAATGTACTTGCAAATCCACACCTGATCTGGATCACATGTATACTAATGCAGCACACAGATCTGCCACACAGAACCACCATTTCCCAACATGAGTAGAATTACATTCATTCTGCAAGCATCACTGGAATTTTTATTTGTTGAACACTAGAAGTTAAGATGAGCAAGCATGGAAGAGAAAAACAATCTTGGTCTACCGCTTTCTCTACTTGGAAGCCAGCTGAAATGCACACTGCTTTTCAAAAATCTCACTCACCCTAAGTATATGAGCTTATCTATAAGAAACAACAACAAAAAATACAATAAAACAACATATTCCCTCAAACAATTAGGAAATGGAAGTCTAGGAACTGTCAACACAAACACTGAAGTCCTTTTTCATGTTAAATTTTTAGTGTTGGACAATATACTTTAAGTGCAGTCTAGTATTTCTTTGTCACACATTCATTTAAAATTACTTTAAATGAAAGAAGCTCATTCATTTAATGATTTTAAAAACAAAATCACCAAATTCCATGTACAAGCAAGCATTTTCCATTTGGTTTATTAACTATATGCTCAAATTCAGCTTACTTCTAATAATGGGCATGGCGCTCAGAAATTTTCCAGAAAAGGTTCTCCTGCTATTAGGATAATACATTGAAGTGCATAGAATTACAAGGTTAAAATATTGTTATACATGGATAATGTTCCAAACGCAGCATTTTTATTCCAAATGACCTGCAGTCAAATTTGTACAAAACGATGCACTAATTTACAGATATGGCGAAAGAAATTTGATAATCCAGGCCAAAAGTATTTGGCACAGCTTAAATATTTCTGCTTCTTCCTAGAGACAGGACAACAAAATAGAAATCTAACATGGTTCAGTGGTATTGTTCACCAAGTCATGGTTTAGGTACAGCAGTGTCACATCTATCTCTTAGAAAGTATATAATGGAAAAAATTAAATTTAAAGGCTAGAAATAGACTGATTTTATAAACATATCTTCCCTCAATGGTGTATTCTAGCTCAAGCTTCAGTAGGGTTCTCTAATCACCACACAAAAATACAGTTTTTATAGATCCTGGAATAAATCTCTCTTATTGGGTCAACAGGTATACAGCTACATGCTCTTTTTCTACATAAGCAAGGTATTTTTTGATGCCTCTCACACACTGTATTTTCCTGGCAGCAGACCACAATTTGTACTACTTCTTTTATTTCAGTATCTTTTTAACAGAACAAGCCCATAAATAGATGTAGGAGTACAACCAAGTAGATGAAAAACTATGACATATGGGCTGAACAAGCAACTGCGAAAGTGAGCAGTGAGAAGAAAGTGACTCTAGTGGAAGAGTGGAAGCAACTTTAAATAGTTTTGCCATCAGATAAAGCATTCACATAACATTTAAGACATCTGACACAGTTGCAAGGAAAAGTAACAGAAAAACCTCCATTCCAAGACCTGTGAAATACACAAATGCATCCATGGGTGTATATACAAAACCTCATTCTGAGTTCAGTAAACATTTAGGTAATTTTTGTTTCAGAAATGATTCAAACACAGATCCTAAAAGAAGTTAGCCTGCTAGTGTTCACACCTCTTTTTAACAGGGGAGGGGGAAATATTAAACCAACTGAGCTCCTGCTCAGAACACTATGAGAAAAGACATGTATTTGAGCGTTTATTCTATATCCTAAGATTTCATGAGATTCCAGCTGAAAAACATACTTTCCTCACATTCTTTTCTGTATTAGAAACACAAAATCTATAAAATTTGAAAATAAATGCTCATAGCATAGGACTTTATACATAACAGTATTGAACAACAGAAAATAATGACAAAACTCCTTCTCAAGTTTAAAGTATCTTTCTATAGATGTGGACTTTATCTGTACCCACAGAATATGATGAAAGATATAAAGACGGCTACCAAACTACATGTACTGAAAGTTCCATACAGAACAGCAAAATACTGAAAAATCATTTCAAATGCCTTGCCAGGAGACATATAAAGCATTACTTCACCTCCTTCGAAAAAGATGGTAACATCTGCAGTATCGCTATTGATCACATCTGTATAGGATAATGTATGTGACAACCTCAACCTGGAACAATCTGAGGATTTCAAAAGTATACAGGGATAGGCACAGTGCCGACCAAAACCCTAACATTTTCTGGAAAACAAAGAGAAAAGCTCTAGTTGTTTCTCTCACAAGCAAAATTTTAAACTTAAAAAAAAAAAATGTTAAGACTTTTTTTTTCTCCCATACTAGGTTTGTTTCATCTCTTCATCTACACATGAAAGTGCTTCCGTTTCCTGTACCTTTCTGGAGCTGTTTTAGCATTTAGCAACAGAAAGAAAGTATTTAGGTAGTCTACTACAACGTTTGTGAATAGAGCACTGCAGATGAGCAATCTAGCAAAATCAATGTTGAAGGGAGTGAGAAATTGGTCAGTCATTTAAAAGTTTGCCTGGAACTGTAGCTCTGGGAGAGGAAGGGGAGCATGAGGAAAGCTGCAACTCAACAGCTTTTTAACTCTGGATTAGAAGGATCCGGACTGGTTTAGCTATAGGGCATATACTGCAAACATCTCTACAACATTAATACAATGCAAATCTTGCAGCAGTCAGCTGTCTGCAAGTTGTACAGTGGTTTTAGTCCTGCACAAAGGTATTTCCAATTAAAACCCTCACTTCGTTTTTCCTTCTAATTTTTAAAAAAAAATCTTATTTTACGTATCTTTACACACAAGCATATCACTTAAAACATACAAAAAAGCTAGCTTCAAGTACTTGTGAGCAAAACTCAAGAACACATGATAGCCTATTACGTGAGTCACTATGTTACACATTTAGAACCTCCATCAAGGTTGTACTTCCCGTTGCACGATTTCAGCAACATAAGCAACTTCCACAAAAATATAACAGTGCAGAAGGTTATCAGCGCTTTGCCTTGTGATCCTTTGATGCTTTCTGCGCTTTATTCTTACAGCAACAGTTTAGGAGATGTTCGGGTCTACAAGAAACATTAAGAGCAAACATCCTCCAACCTAAAATTTCCTTCTTCTGAGCAGAGGTTCACAGAATCCACGTCAAAAGATGTTATCCCCTTCATATGGGAGTTCGGGCCCGCTCTAAAGAAAGGCCCCGGGACAAACCACGTCTCCCCGGAACAGCCCTGCCTCTAACTCCGACAGACGCCGAGGCGCCCACCTGCCTGAAGAGGCTGCTGTGCTTCCCCTTACCCCGAAAACGTTCGCGGGGCCACGAGCACACAGCCCAACCCGGCAGAGTGGCGCTCCCCCCGCCCCGTTACCCGGGGAGGGCACCCCTCGCCCCCCAAGCCCGGGAAGCGGTGCCCTCTCCTCAGCCCTCCTCCGTCAGCCGCCGGCGGGCTCGGCGGGCGCCTGCCCCGCCCGCGCCTGCCCCGCGGCCCTTACCTCGGGCTAGGAGGCGAGGGAGCAGCTTACCGCAGGTGGGCCCCTACCTCACGGGAGCCCTTACCTAAAAGGAGCAGCTTGACCTCCCTGGCCGCCTTCTCGCCATCCTCCCGCAGGTTCCTGTCGATCATCTTGCTCCTCTCCACCGCCGCCTTGTCCTCGGCGCTCAGCGTGCAGCCCATTTTGGGAAGGGGGCTGTTTTACTTCGCCGGGAGAAGGGAAGCAAGGGAGCGGCGCGGTTCCGCGCCCGGGGCCGCCGGGGAGGCGCTGAGGAGGGAGGGGGAGTGAGTGCCGCCCCGCTCTCTTTCTCCTTCCCCCCCGCTTCACCTGAATCGCAAAGGCGGCGTAGGCACCACACGCCGAGTTTACCTCACACGCAAGCAAGCGGAGAGGAAGAAACCGGGCCGGGGGAGGCTTGCCTGAAGCCGTCCCCGGGGAAGGCAAGGGCTGCTAGCGGAGGCCACGCACCAGGGGCCGCCGCCGGCCGAGAGGCTGCTGCTCCCGCGGCACCGCCCCCACCCCTCCGGAGGCGCTCGGCCGCGCGCACCGCCCACTCGGCGGCGCGGGAGGGGGGAGGAGAGCAGGGGGGCGAGCGCGTGCACGGCGGGAAGGGTGGGGCGACTGCGCGTGCGCACGGCATCAGCGAGCCGTTTTGGGGGCGGCGGGCGGCTGGAAGCGCGACGGCACCGAGACGTGAACGAGGTTAAAAACGGGCGCGCGAGGAGGAGGAAGGCAGCTTCCGTTGCCTCGTGCTGCGTCTGTATGACGCCATAGTGCGCGGGCGCGAGCCGCAGACATCTGCCGGTGGCGCGGGGGAAACCGTTGTGGGTTCGAATTTAAACGGTTCTGTGCGGGCGGTTCCACTCCTCGGTGGGGCGGGGGAGCGCCGGGCAGGGCTGTACCAACGCCCGCAGGGGCGGTGCCAGAGGCTGAGGTCGCCCCCCGCATGGCGAGGGAGCCCGCTCGCATCAGTCATGGCCCCGCTGGCGAGCCGCCTCGGTTGACCGTTGACGCCGACGTCCCCGCCTGGCTCGTGTTCCCTTCCCGCCGCTTCACTGCCGAGATCCGCCTAACGGCCTCGGGGTCGCCGGCGCTGGGTGCTTGTGGGCTGCGGGGCATCGTCCCCTCAGGAGGGGGAGGCTTGGGGGCCGGGGGCAGCAGCGGGGCTTTCTGCCCTCATGAGACTCGCCAGTCAGCAGCGCTTTTTGCCCCAGGAAGAGGAAGCCAAACGAAACGACCCTACCCCCTGGCTCAAAACTACTCGGTCAGCTTTCCTGCGTGCGCCCGGTGTGCTTGCTAAGAGCTCAGGTGTGGGGCTGCAGATCCATGTCCTGTTGATGGGTTGTTTTGTTGCTTGCTTGTTCTTTAATACAAAAACTGTAAGAGAACTATATGCAGTCTCTCTGACTCTTTTTTTCCACCGTGCATGTGTTTGAGCTGCTTGGATTGCAAAAGAAAGATCCTATTACCTTATAATAGGATCACAGAAGAAATCGGCTTGGAAGGGACCTCAGGAGATCACCGTCAGGTCCAACGTCCTGCTCCAAGCAGTCCGCTGAGCTTCTGTGTGACTTCGTCACATCCACCAGTCCACCCCCAGGCTGGAGCACAGTCAGTTTGAAACAAAGTAGATTTCACTGAGTATCTTAGACAAAATAGCCTGCACATGAGAGAATCTCAGGAAATGTTTCAGTCAAAATATCTCATAAGACAGAGGAGTCTACAAGGCACACCTGTTAAATTAAGGTTCATCTTCCTCCGTGGGTCTTTAGGATTTTTTGGTTCTATAGGATCTCAAGAATTTCTGCTCCTAGAATGAGTGTGAAAAGCGCCATTTTACAGCACAGAAGGCGTTTTAGCACTAGAGTACAAAGACTTTGTCAGATTCAGCTATTACTGTACTTGGTAAATTAAAAGCTTTTTCCTGTAATACTTAATCTTCATGGAAGAGTGTATCAAATGTTCAATTTTTATTGCATGCGTTGGATTTTCTTCTTTACAGGGGTCTTTGAATGTTGACGCTGAATAAACCGTAAGTAATGATGTAAAATGAAGTCGATAAAGCTCAATTAAACTGTGACTTAAATAATTTTAACTTTTTCTGGTTACCCACTCAACCCTAGCAGAGTATGGTATAAAATCCTTTCTTAGAGGAACCCTGAACGACATTAACCCTGAAGACTTCTTCATGAAGACCTCTGAGATGTTTTATTTGGCCATCTTCATTGTGCTACCGCTATGGAGAATGGCTGGGCAGCTGAGAGGTGTGACTTGCTCCTCTGCCACCAGCCATTTGCCCTCCTGAGTGGTTCATGGACTCAGTCCATTTTGTGTTCTCTTGTGCAGACTTCCACACTGGTACCATGGTGTAAGAGTTTTTACAAAACAGTTCAGCTCACATACAGGAACCTAGTCTTGTTTTAGGGTTCCTTGGCGTCTCCTGTGACAAAGTGGCAGAGGTAGTGATGTAGATTGCTGCGCAGGAAAGAATGGAGTGAAAGGAGAGGAAAGTTAATAAGCTTAGGGATAGTTTTCTGGTTTGGAAATAAAGGATAAAGAATAATTTCTGAGATAAACAACACGTGGTTTGGATATTGGCAAGTGAAAGTGCAGATTAAGGGATAAGAAAGTCGTAAGCAGAGATTATGGTAGATGGTATGTGATAATGAGAGCAGTACATGTTGTAAGAATGGAGGTACAAGTAGGACACTGCAACCTTGCATGGATTTTTTTTCATTTAATCATGTGCCTAGCACACGTATTTTTATACTTTCGACTAACAGTGTCTGCTACAGTTCTGTCTCTGCCCTTCTTCCCCTTTTAACACCGTCGCTACGCCCATAGGTATAAAGGGTGAAATAGGCCCGAGTTCCTTTTATCACCCTGTAGCAAGAAAACAGACCTGTATGCTATCTGCTTTCTTACACATTTAGCTAGTCTTAAATACAAGCAGATTTAATTCTCTTTTTAGTCGATTTATCTTAAAACACTTTATGTCATAATTAGGGACTTTTCTACTACCTTTTTCCTATTATGATCCTGTGGATAAGGTGTACCTTTTTGTACATGGACAACATTACCAAAACCAGGGCTACTCCTCAAGATCTGCTTGCATATGGTCTCTCTGATACGTATGTGACTCGTGTTGAAATTTGCAGGCAATTTCTATTGATCTTTAATTTTACAGCAGCAGAAGAAATACTCCTTACAGGTTACATATGATTCACCGATATTGTTTCCTTATGCGGTCTCCTTTGAAATAACAAAAGAATCTTTTCAGCTGTGTTCACCAAAGTCAGTTGTTTAGTTGTACTTACAGAATAAGGTCCCTGGTAATAAAGTACTATATTCTAGAGCTACTTTGCATCAGTAGAAGTTCTCAGGATCATGGAATGCATACTCTTTTTACAGTGCTCGAGAAGATTGAAGAATGATTGTGCTAACTATTGTGGCCAAGAAACTCCCAATTTTCAGAACAAAGTTTGTCAGCGCAGTGCTTTACAACAAAGAGTGTCTGACATGATGTTAAGTTGAAGAGCAGTGGAGGCCTGCATCTACATCAGGAGCTAGTATACATCTGTACATGGTGGCAGAGGTCCACTTCTGGTGTCTTAAAGTATTTTTGTGTAATCTAAAATATTCTAATGTGTAATAAAAGAAACTATAGTTAAATATAGCCTGTATTTAGGCAGGACATTATCAGTTTTATTCTAAAATGTCCAGAATGTGTTTGCTCCAAGACATTGATCAGAGTTGCTTCACAGCAATATAGTTACATGAGATAGTTTGTTTCATCCCTATGGTTAGAATTATACAGCTTTTCACTTCATCTGATGAGTTGGGAGAGTGCTCGGAAGCTCTGTGTGTGTGTGTTCTGCGGCCTTGTTCCTGAGAGAGGATTATTTCAAGAGACTTTATTGTTTTGATTGCTTTAACCATAAATAGCTGTTGTTTGGTACGACCTCCTTTCGAGTCCCCATCACCTGATCTTGGGCTCATTTTTCTGTAAGATTATCTTTCGCTGTTACTGCATGGGATTAATAGACTGATTTTTTTTTTTTGTTTGGTATGGAATATACAGTGTTTTGTGGGGATAGTGATCAGTCTTCAGCCTTCTATTTTGCTGTTTTTCAGATTTTCACTTAAATCATCTCATTCAGCCATCTTATTTGCTCTCATCTTTAACCAGACACAGTACGCAAAATCATATATGAGAAATTGAACACAATTGTCATGAAAGAAATAGAGGAAAGTGGGCAATAATTTGAATCTCTGTCTTTAGAAAAGTGAATAAACCAAGGTACTTCAGTCACAACAACCCCGTGCAACGCTACAGGCTTGAGGAGGAGTGGCTGGAGAGCTGCCCGGCAGAAAGGACCTGGGGGTGCTGGTTGACAGCCGGCTGAACATGAGCCAGCAGTGTGCCCAGGTGGCCAAGAAGGCCAACAGCATCCTGGCCAGCAGGAGTAGGGAAGTGATCGTGCCCCTGTACTCGGCACTGGTGAGGCTGCCCCTTGAATCCTGTGTTCAATTTTGGGCCCCTCACTACAAGAAGGACATTGAGGTGCTGGAGCGTGTCCAGAGAAGGGCAAGGAAGCTGGTGAGGGGTCTGGTGCACAAGTCTTATGAGGAGTGGCTGAGGGAACTGGGGTTGTTTCATCTGGAGAAGAGGAGGCTGAGGCGAGACCTTATCGCTCTCTACAACTACCTGAAAGGGCGTTGTGGTGAGGTGGTGTCATGGTTTAGCCCCAGCCGGCAACTAAGCACCACGCAGCCGCTCGCTCACTCCCCCTCCCACAGTAGGGTGGGGGAGAGAATTAGGAACAAAACCTCGTGGGTTGAGATAAACACGGTTTAATAGGACAGAAAGAAAGAAGGGAACAATAATGATAATACCAACAAAGGAATGTATAAGAACAAGTGAGGCCCAGTACAGCAATTGCTCACCACCCCGTGATCGACAGCCCGTCCCCGAGCAGTGATTCCTGCCCCCCAGCTAACTCCAGTTTATGTACTGGGTATGACGTCGTATGGTAGGGAATATCTCTTTGGCCAGCCTGGGTCAGCTGTCCCGGCTGTGTCCCCCCTCCAGCTCCCCGTGCATCCCCAGCCTCCTTGCTGGCAGCCCAGCACGAGAAGCTGGACTGTCCTTGACTGCTTAGCAACAACCCAAAACATCAGCACCTTATCAACATTTCCTCATCCCAAATCCAAAACACAGTCTCACACTAGTTTCTGTGAAGAAAACCAGCTCTATCCTGGCTGAAACCAGGACAGCTGGGTGTTCGTCTCTTCCCCTATGTAACTAGCGATAGGATGAGAGGAAACGGCTTCAAGTTGCGCCAGGGGAGGTTTAGATTGGATATTAGGAAAAATGTCTTCACTGAGAGAGTGGTCAGGCATTGGAACAGGCTGCCCAGGGAGGTGGTGGAGTCACCATCACTGGAAGTGTTCAAAATACGTGTGGATGTGGCACTTCAGGACATGGTTTAGAGAGCATGGTGGTGTTGGGTTGATGGTTGGACTTAATGATCTTAAAGGTCTTTTCCAACCTTAATGATTCTGTGATTCTGTGAAGGTAAAATACTTTCTGAATAAAGCGTATAGCTGTATGCGTAATTATAAATCCATGTCTAAACTAAAATATAATTTTATCTAATTTATTTTTTTTGTTCTAAGAAAACAAAATGTTCTCAAGATTCAGTGCAAGGTATCTTCTTCCATACAACTGCCTTACTTTTAAAGTGTGTATTTTGCAGTTCTGCCTTTAGCCAGCTTCTTGACTTCTTTACAGTTCTGGTAACCTGCATTTTTTTCCAGATTAACTAGGGGCCTCGCGTGTGATGCTGTAGTCCCATGCGGCACCATATCTAAATCATTACCAACAGTAAGAAGCTTTATTACACTATTTGAAATTTAAACAGATAAACAAACGGTAAAAGAGAGATCAAAGGTAGTTAGCAAATACAAATCCACTATATGAATTAAACATCAGATGCTCTTCTGCCCCATTTCTGAGTCTTCTGGCAAAATACCTGCAGTCTACCTTCAAGGATCTCTAGATTACACTGTATGCACACACAAAGCTGATTCTCCTCTCACGTTAGTGTGATTAATTAATAGATCGTGGATACTTTAGATGTCAATTAGCTATGAATATGTCCCTGTTCAGCAATGTCACTAATAACAGGGCAGACTTCAGATGTCATGTGCAACACTTCTGTGAAGGGCCTTTCTGACTAAGAAAATTTGTATGTTTATTTCCAAATGAAATTTTTCTTGGAACCACAACACATGTTCATTTTTAAAATTTCCTGAC